>NC_052474.1:19031367-19062081 GCF_009730915.1 Dioscorea cayenensis subsp. rotundata
TTTTTATCATAACAAATATCTTATATCGTTTTGTTTACTCAAATTTAATCATGTAACAACATAAATACCACGACAAACCAAACATTACTCCGTATCTCTACAAACAAAACACAATAAGAAATTCTAGATTAACATGAATAAAATTATACTCCTCAAGAATATGGCAAGATTAAAGATTAAAGCCACTCTAGTTCTTAATAATTTGTCAACTAATTAACAAATTGCTTGCAATTCAAACTGATTCAAATCAACTATATATGGAAGTGATCGATTATTTTACGCTATAAAATACTGAAAATCACAAATTTCTCGAACCCTCACCATTCACTAACCAACAGAAACTTCATGTAGTAAAGTTATTAAAAACATAACTAGGGTTTCAAAACTTGCCTTTTATCACCTCGAGGCCAAAGCTCCAAACAATGCTCAGGATCCCAAGCAGAAGGTATAGCTGATGATTAGAGGAAATCAAAGGCCAGCCTAGGAAACCCCAGCCCAGGTATGGCATCGCGAAGAGACAGAGCCCAAAGAGAGGCAGAGGAAAGAGAGTGGGTCCCGTGGAGCCCCTGGCATGAAGTGGCCCATTGTACCAATCAAAACCCCAACCTCAAATATTTATAATGGATTTATTAGAGAATTAAATTATTTATTTGTGAATATATTGAAATTAATCTAGAGTCAAGACTTATTGAATTAAGATCCAATTAAGAGATTAAATTATAATATAAACCTTGAATTTTAAAATCTAGATTCATCCTAAAAACCCTGAAACTTAAAATTTGAACCCAAATATTATAAAATCCTTACTAAAATTTAAAAAGAAGAACCCTAAACTCTAAATCCAGTTTCTAAACCATAACTAATAAACCGCAACTACGTATTTCCTTTGCAATTTATAATTTAAAATTTGAAAAGGAGGTCTTCGCTTAGATGATGATAAAGAGAAAATTGCTTTTTATATAAAAAAAAGAATGACATGCAGACATTGCCTACTTAATCTGAACCAAACTCTTAAATATCATACCGAAAGATTAATTTTTGAAAATACACTGAATATTGATTCAATTTAAAAAATATTTTTAAATTAAATTTGAAATATGAAATGGTTGTGTTATCTTGATAGCTATATATTAAAATTAATTTCTGTATATTTCAATATTAATTCAATTTTAGATTTAAAAATTGTTTATATAGGAAAAAAGGGGAAACTAAATTTGAATAAAATTTCACTATATCTCTATCTGATAAAAAAAAAATTAAATCTGCTTAAATAAAATTCTGATGGATAATGATCCCCGGTTATTGGCTATAAAATTTTTGATTGGATAATGATCATGTAAAATAAAATAACAATTAATAAAATAATGAAATATAAAATATATGGAAAAGGATGTAATTTATATGGTTTAAATAATAATTAAAAAATTTTAAAATCAAAATTCAAATTTTTAAATTGAAATCCCAGATATTGGGAAATACCAAAATAAAATCAAGGAGAGGGTTAAAAAAATAAAAGAAAAGAGGAAGCCAAGAAGCAAGGAGGGGAGGTGAGAACTATGCTAATCTATAATCTCTTTAATGGTGGGTCTATGGATGCTTCATTCTCTCTTCTTTTTGATACTCACATCCCATTACCCAGTTTCATCCATCCATACGCATATTCATCTTCTTTTCAAGGTAGGACCCGAAGAAGATATATTATAAAATCACGCACGTATTCAATGAGGGAAGCATGAAAGGTGCATATGTTTTCATTCTCTTGTTGCATCTCAAACCGCTTTTCTCTTTCTAACGCAGCTAAAGAGAGTTATCGCAGAGCCACCCACTCAAGTCTCAAGAAACGATCTCAAACACTTCTAAGGATCACGCCTACCATGCAAGTGTGTCACGCCCTCCCGACGCCCAACGATCATCACATGGCGCGCTTACACCACCAAGGCGCCAGCCACCTCCAATACCGGAACCAAAAACAACCCAAGAAACTAGCAAGCAACCATGCCCTATCAAGTAAACAAGGCTATTAAACATGCAAGTATGAATAAAGACATCATGAGAGGCCAAGTATAAGAGAGAAATCCGAAAACTCTCTATTGAATGAGAAGAAATACAACCAAGGCCAAGACACAACCAAGAGTTCATCAACCTCTCCCTTTCTAAGGGAATGAGAGCCATATATATAGGGAAAGCCAAGGAGAAGATAAGATCAGTCGGATCTTGATAAAGTGCTAGGATGAAGTCACTTGTCACATCAAAACAAGCACAGTGCTACAGTGCTATAGTGCCGAGAAACACAACATCTGCTCATCGCTTTTACACCGGATCAGGGCTACAGGTCGGCCAACGAGACTATTTATCCAACCAGCCATCTCCCGGTAACATCCCTATCCGATGTGCCCATCCAGCCTCGGTAGCGCGCATCCGTCATGGCTTCTCGGTAACGGCCAAGTATCCACTCTCGGTAACTCGCCTCGTCACGTGCACAGACATACGCGCCCTCTCGGTCAAGTGCCTGCGCTCACGGTCACGCGCATGCACCACATTGTCTTGGTAACAAGGTTCGGCGGGCTAATGCGCCCACTCTCGGTCACGACACTCGGCCACGCGCCCATGCGCTGCGCCGGTCCCGCGATCAGGCGTCCCGCCAGCGCATTCCCGACTCGGCACCACTCAATCGAGCATACTGGCTCGCCTCGCCGCCTCCCGCGACCAAGGCAAAGTGCCATCCTGCATGATATAAGCATCATATTGGATGGAGACCGCATGTAAGGGCACCGACCCTTACAAACCACCCCCACTTGTTGAAGCTGACATCCTCGTCGGACCCAACGTCTTCAAGAAGTCCTGCACCAACTCCTCGAATTGCCAAAGAGTAGTATCGCGCTCCCAACTTGCCTCCGAGGCCGCAAATCTTTCCACCATGACGAGAAAAACGCGACGATTCTTCTTGCTTTGGCCCTCGACCTTCCGGTCTAAGATCCGCTCAGCCATATGAGTGAACTTCTACCGCACCGTCGGTGGAGCTCGACTCGCCTTCGCCCGTGCTGGATCAGTGGGGTCTTCATGGCACGGCGTACTGTCTTGGCGAGGCTATCCCGAGCACTCTCCATCATCTCTTGCCGATCAAGGGCGAAATGATAAGCAGCGGGGCATTTCCCTCCGGTCCTCCTTTTTGCCACCTCCGAAGGGGTAATGGGTTGGTATCCATAAGCAAGCTCAAAAGGGCTTTTCTCCGTCGACGAAGATCGATGAAGGTTATAACTGAACTGGGCTACATCCAGTAAGTCCAGCCAGTTCTTCTGTGAGGCAGAGACATAGTGTCGAAGAAACTCCTCCAATAATGCATTGATAAGTTCCGTCTGCCCATCCGTTTGGGGATGATTGGCAGTCGAGAACTTCAACTCCGTGCCCAACAACCCGAACAAAGCCGTCCAAAACGCCCAGTGAAGCGAGCATCCCTGTCGTTCACGATGTCTTCGGGTACGCCAAAGTGTTTCACCACATGCCGTAGAAATAGCTCAGCTGTCTTTTCAGCTGTACATATCACTGGAGTGGGTACAAACACTGCATACTTGGTGAAGCGATTCACAATCACCATAACAGAAGACATGGCATTCACCTTGGGAAACCCAGAAATGAAATCCATAGACACCGACGCCCATGGTCTTTCTGTAACCGATAGCGGTTGGAGAAGACCCGCTTCTCGTCTTCTTTCAGACTTGTCTTGTTGGCACACAAAGCATGTCTTCACATATGCTTCTATGTCATTGCCCATATCTGGCCAGTAGATAGAAGTGACACGAGAGTAGGGCCTTCATGCGCTTGCGGCCGGGATGTCCCGCCCAAGGAACATCATGATGCTCCTTAAGGAGCTCACGCCGAAGATGACCGCCCTTCGGCACAAAGAGTCGCGCCCCTTTGGCATAAAGAAGACCGTCTTCAAGCCAATATTTGCTAACAACTCCTTCGTTAACCTCAGCCACCAACTTTGTGTATTGGCTGTCTTCCTTTGCCACCTCCCGAATACGAGTTTGCAAATCATTCTCCACTTGAGAAAGGGCAGCTACATAATCCACAATCTGCCGACGACTCAACGCATCGGCCACTTGATTGTGTCTCCCCAGTTTGTGCTGCCAAAGGAAATCATATTCCTGCAAAAACTCTTGCCATCTAGCTTGTCGCGCAGACAGCTTCTTTTGAGTAGCAAAGAAAGTATTGGCTACATTATCAGTTTTGACAAGGAACTTCATCCCCAAAAGATAAACTCTCCATACCTGCAAATAATGGACAACGGCGAGCATTTCCCGCTCATGTGCCGAGTACCGTTGTTCCACATCTTTGAGCTTCCAACTCTCGAAAGCCACTGGATGCCCGTTCTGCACGAGAACCCCTCCGACTGACCTTTGCTCGGATGCATCCGTGTAAACCTCGAATTGTTCACCAAAGCTAGGAAGAGCCAAGACTGGTTCACTCGAGATCGCAGCCTTTATCTTGTTAAAAGCCGATTGTTCGTCGATCGGCCCGACTCCCATGGTCGCTCCTTCCTCAATAAATCGTGTCAGTGCACCACTTTTCGCGAATACCCCTCAATAAAACGGCAGTAATAGTTGGCTAATCCGAGAAAAGATCGCAACTCCGTGACTTTGGTTGGCGTCGGCCAATCCAAAATTGCCGCCACCTTAGCCCGGTCCATCCGGACTTGCCCGTGAGAAATGGCATGCCCTAGGAACTTAATTTCCTCTTGAGCAAATTGGAATTTCTCCAATTTAAGATACAATTGGTCTCACTGAAATTTTTGATAGCACAAGCTTCAAATGGCGCATCGTGATCCGCCAAGGATTCACTAAAACCACCACATCATCCAAATAGACAACCACAAAACGAATCAAGATACTCGAAAAATACTTGATTCATTAAGTGACAAAATGTCGCGGGTGCATTGGTTAAGCCAAATGGCATTACAAGGAATTCAAAAGAGCCATAGCGCGTCACACACGTCGTCTTGGCTTCGTCTCCTTCAACGATCCTGACTTGCCAATAACCCGAGCGAAGGTCCAGTTTGGAGAAATAAGCGGCTTTAGACAACCGATCGAACAAGTCCTGTATCAAAGGCATCAGGTACTTGTTCTTGACCGTGATTTTGTTCAAAGCCCGGTAGTCTACACACAGTCGGAGAGAGCCATCATGCTTTCTCTGGAATAATACCAGGGCGCCATAAGGAGCCTTAGAAGGCTATTTGAAGCCACTATCCAAAAGTTCGGTGAGTTGACACCGCAACTCATTCAACTCCATCGGAGCCATCCGATCACGGAGACTCGGGCGGGGTTCTGACACGGTGCGATTCGATTTGATGGTCAACCGCCTGCGGGAGGTAGATCACGGGGTAATTCCGCGGCATGGCGTGCGAAAACTCCTCCAAGGCGTCCCATACATCCGGGCGGAATATTTTCCGCCAAAGCGTCCGGTACTTCCAATAACGAAGCAACAAAAAGTGGGTTCTCCCACCTTCGACCCCATGAGCCAATCTGGCAGCGAGCAGAGCATCACTTCCTTTCCTTTCTTCTCGTCTGAAACACCTGCCACAAAACAAGGAGACTTACCATCCATAATGAGTAAGCCACCCAAGTGGGGAACAATGGCGGCCTGGATCGTCTTTAAGAACTCCATCCCCAGGATCAACTCAAAATCATCAATAGTGACGACAAGTAGGTCGGTCTTCCTGCGCCACCCGCCAAGCTGGATCGATATATCTATCACTCTCCCCGCAACTGGTCTAGCTTGGGAATTAATCGCCTTCACCCGGCTTGAATGCTCTCTGGCCTTCAACCCTAGCCGAGTAGCCGTTCCTTCATTGATGAAATTATGTGTTGCTCCTGTGTCCACCATCCATTGTATGACCCTGCCATTCAAGGTCACATCCACATAAAGAAGAGAAGGAGAGGATTTACCCTTTATGGACCTCAAAGCACCCAACAATTGCAAGGGATTCACCCTTGTTGGGCCTTCTGAATCACTCCCTGCTTCCGTGATAAGCTCGGCCAATTTCTCGCGCTTAGGACAGTCTCGAGCTCGATGTGGCCCGTCACAAATAAAGCACCCCGCCGTCCGAGTGCTCATTGAGCCACTTGTTGCTTTCCCATCACTCTTGGTCTTGTTATTTTTGGCCGGGCCGGTATAGGGTCTCCTCTAAAAGCCCCTTCCGGCCTTCTTCTCTATCGGTCTCTTTTCCTTGGTCTTTGACTTTGTCTTCTCACCCTCATTCCCGGGAGAAGACCTTAAGTCCACCAATGCTTCCGCTGCTATGATCGCAGACGCAAGGTCCTTCGCCCCTTGCCGTCGGATCTCAATCTGTGCCCAGTTTTGCAGACCAGTGAGGAAGTTGAATAACTTATTCTCCTCCGACATGTCACGGATGTCTAACATCAATGATAAAAACTCCTTGACATAGTCACGAACTATGCCCGTATGCTTCAGCTTTTAAATAGCCGTTCGAGCCACCCACGCGGTGTTTCCGGGCAAGAATTGCTCCCGCAATTCCTTCTTCAAATCTCCCCAAGAGACAGAAGTGGTCCGGCCTGCCTGGACATCATCTTCTTGCCGAGTGCGCCACCACAACTTCGCGTCACCCGTGAGGTACATCCCCACCAACGGAACTAGCTCCGCATCCGGCACCTTCGCAGCCTTGAAGTATTGATCCACATCCCAAAGGAAATTTTCTAATGTCTTTGTACTCCGAACACCATCGAACGGAGAAGGTTCAGGGTCCTTCACGCACGCAGACACCTCCCGCGTCACTGTCATAGCCGGGGCCGCCCCACCCGCTTGAAGTTGAGTTATATCAAGCGTCATAGATTTCACCGTCACAGCGAGGGCATCTATCTTCACCTGACTTTCTTTCCAACTGAGAGAAAGTTCCTCAATCCTTTGAGCCAAGGAGCCCAGGAGATCATCGACTCGCCCGATGACTTGCTCCACCCGCTCCATACTCGCTTCAAGTCGATCAAGCCGATCTTTAGTGGTAGCCGTAGCCATCACCAAGGTCCACAGAGCTCATAGCAAGGCGGTAGCTCTGATACCAATTGTCACGGCCTTCCCGATCGCCCCAACGATCACCGCGTGGCACTCGCCACACCACCAAGGCGCCGAGCCAGCCTCCAATACCTGGAACCAAAAACAACCCAAGAAACTAGCAAGCAACCATGCCCTATCAAGTAAACAAGGCTAGTAAACATGCAAGTATGAATAAAGACATCATGAGCGGCCAAGTATAAGAGAGAAATCCGAAAACTCTCTATTGAATGAGAAGAAATACAACCAAGGCCAAGACACAACCAAGAGTTCATCAACCTCTCCCTTTCTAAGGGAATGAGAGCCATATATATAGGGAAAGCCAAGGAGAAGATAAGATCAGTCGGATCTTGATAAAGTGCTAGGATGAAGTCACTTGTCACATCAAAACAAGCACAGTGCTACAGTGCTATAGTGCCGAGAAACACAACACTGTTCACTGCTTTACACCTGGATCGCGCTACAGTGCTGGCCAATAGCACTATTCATCCAACCAGCCATCTCCCGGTAGCATCCCTATCCGATGCGCCCATCCAGCCTCGGTAGCGCGCATCCGTTATGGCTTCTCGGTAACGGCCAAGTATCCACTCTCGGTAACGGCCAAGTATCCACTCTCGGTAACTCGCCTCTGTCACGGCGCGCACATACGCGCCCTCTCGGTCAAGTGCCTGCGCTCACGGTCACGCGCATGCACCACATTGTCTTGGCAACAAGGTTCGGTGGGCTAATGCGCCCACTCTCGGTCACGACACTCGGCCACGCGCCCATGCGCGCTGCCCGGTCCGCGCGGCTGTGCACCCGCGCGCATTTGCCTGACTCGGCACCACTCGATCAAGCCATACCGGCTCGCCCTGTCGCCCTCCCGCGACCAAGGCAAAGTGCCATCCTACATGATATAAGTATCATATTGGATGGAGACCGCATGTAAGGGCACCGACCCTTACAGTAGGCTTCAAGGAAATTTTTTTCATAATTTTGTTTCACCTCCATAAGTGTCAAGATCTCATGGTAGGCTTCAAAGAGTTTTCATAAAATTTTATCCAACCCCATGAGTGTCAAGATCTCATGGTATGCTTCAAAGAGATTTTTTATAATTTTTTACCCCATGAGTGGCAAAACCTCATGGTAGGCTTCAAAGAGATTTTTTTATAATTTTTTATCCACCTCCATGAGTGTGAAGACCTCATGTTAAGTTTCAAAAAGGTTTTTATAAATTTTTCACCCAATGAGTGTCAAGAGCTCATAGTGGGATTCAAAAGGATTTTTATAAATTTTTCACCCCAATGAGTGTTAAGACCTTATGTAGGTTTCAAAGAAATTTTTTTATAACTTTTTTCTCCACCCTCATGAGTGCCAAAGTCCCATGGTAGGCTTCAAAGAAAATTTTCATAAAATTTTCCTCCACCCTTATGAGTGTCAAGACCTCATGGTAGGTTTTAAAGAGAATTTTTATAAATAAAACCCCATGATAGGCTTCAATATTTTTTTTTTCTTTCATAATATTTTTTATAATTTTGTATCCCTCAAATCCATCCCCATCAGTGTTAAAACCCCATGGTAGATTTCAAGAATGTGCTCATAAAATTTTCTAAGAGGAAAAAAAATTTCCCACAAATTACAAAAACGCCCCTCACAAATGAACTAATCCTTCATTATTTTTTTTAATTTTTCAACTAAAGATCTAACGTGAGGGGTATTTATGTGGAATTGAGAGCATAGCCTAAATGCAGGTTACAGTATCTAGTTTTCATCATCTTTTTCACAATCTTCTTCACCATCATTATATAAAAAAAATGCACACCCTTAGGCACCACCAGAACCAAACTTCTTACCGAAGACGATCAACTATAGTTTGTCACAACCGGCAAGCACATCAACACCGGCAATGTCACGCCCCGAACCTAACCGGGCACGTGGCAACCGCCACGACGACAAGAAGTGGGTCCCACAGCGGCCCCACTTTCGGTCGCCGTGAGGCTCAATATAAACTCGTTATCACAATTATATAACTAGAAGACAACATAATAAAAATATCACAAATAGGGTTCCCTAGTACTAGGAACCCTAAACACAAAATAGCAACAATGACCGGACTAAAACCGAGGGGTTTTTAAGATACAACCCGAAAATATAAATACAAGAACCACATATAAGGTCAAGTCTAGTGGATCCATAGAGGGTACATGCATACTATAACAAACCTAAATAAGAAGTACAGATAAACCTCTACTGCTGCACAACACAACTCTATCCAACGTCGCGATGCGAAAAGATAAAAAGGGGAGTGGTGAGTAGCAGATGTTACCCGATGAGTGGTGTCGGCATAGATGTAACGAGTGATAAAGTATTTCAAATGGTAATTTTAAAAATAATAATAGCATATAAAAATCGGGTTCAAGTATTCAACATATTAACAAGTAACACAAGATTCATCAATAGTAAAAAGCAAATAACATTTTTAAAAACATAATGAACATAGCTCCAAAAAAATACGAGTGGCCTAAAACAATTCCCACACTAATCGTGGCCGCAACTAGCTGTGGGACCACCAAGGAGTTTTTTTAAAATTTTTTAAAATTTAAAAGGGTGCCTTTCCTTGGTGTTGGCCACTGAGATCCCCGTGTGGTGACCCCGGGTTTCTCACATAACAGAACCCCCTGTCAATGGCTCCGCGCACCTCTTGACCAGGGTAAACCAGGGTTAACCACGCCGCCTCCCATCAGGCCGGACCGTGGAACCCCACACTGCAGTGTCGGACTAAAGTCCGCTATCACCATCAAAACTAAATGCCACAACATAATTCTTTCTAACTTCCAATTCAAATAATCCATCATACAATGTTTAAATACGGAAATGTACATCAAACCATATTCCATTTGCATATAAATGCGGAAATATACATGAAACCATATCTCATTTGCATATAAATACGGAAATGCAAGTAAACATGTTTGTTTCAAATAAATAGGTATAAGCATTCTAGTTTAACCATTTCAAGTAGATTCGTACTCAAAATATATATATCAAAAGAAGTCAATTTTATCATCAAGTTTATGTGATAAAACACATGAAGAAATACTTTAGTACTCTTATTAAATCTATGCAATTATAAATTTAACCACTCACAGAACCAGTCGTCTCGTCCTGAGACGCACTCACTGATCGGCGAGCTCCTTCCCCTTGGAGGACGCTTCGCCACCTAGATACAAGCAGGGAATTCAAATTTTAATGAACATAAGAATGATAATCACAAGAAAATGTATAAAATATGATTATACATGTCTAATACAAAATATTAGGGTTTTAGGGCAAAACATCATCATTTTGGATCCAAATGATCTCAGAATGGAGTAAAACTAGTTCCAATGAGTTCAGGGTAAGAAGAGCTTCAATGTGGACCAAAGAAATACCAGATAAGGCTCAAAATTTTCGGTGCTACAGTAATTCCAAAATTGCTTTACGATGAACCCTGAACCTTATACTATGGTTTTTCTCCCAATTTACAACTCTAAATCAAAAAAATTTTTCTTCTACAACATTCTCATACATGCATTATAAATCATTGGCTTCAATTTAAGCCTATGAATCATCATATTCATGGATAAATCAAAAATTTTTTATATATTTCTAAAAAAACAAGAAATACTGGGTGAAATACAAAACAAAAAAACATTGGATATAAGGCTTACCGGATTCGGGAGTGAGAGAGTAATAAGTTTGGTATTGAAGGTCGCCGGAAAGATTTTTGTTTCTAAGTTTATGCTCGTCGAACAAGAAAAAAACAAGAAGCAAGGAAGCAAGGAAGGGGGAAGGAAAAAGAACTCTCAGGGCTTTTCTCATTCATTCAATCATTTTCATAAATAGGAAATGACCTAATTGCCCTCTTAATAGAAAAATCATAGAAATGGATCCAAATGACGGAATTGCCCCCGATTTTTCACATAAAACTACTATGCCAACATGCAAAAAAATGCCACTACTACTAAATGACCATTTTTACCCCTAATGCAAGCATAAAAAAATCTAAATAGGCCCGAGGTCTAAATCAGGACAGGGTACAACAGGCAATGGGACGGAGAATACTTGCTCTAGTACCCTTGAACAAAGACCTCCCTCCCTCGTTCTTCAAGATTTGAGAGAATGCATCCAAAAAGCTCTTATACTTCAAAGCTTCACCAAGATGTCATCATCACTCTTCTGCGAACTATGTCAACAGTATATGATGCTAGTCCCGCTCCGTTTGTGATCAGCCAATCGAAGGCAAAGCTCACCGAGAAACTATTCGGCAGTATTCCTATAATGTCTGTTACCTTGGTTTTGTTGACCAAGTTGACTGAAGATTTTTTTATTTCTCTTTTGACCTTTTGACTGAATTCTTGGATTCTTGACAAGCTTTCCCCTCAAAGTTGGCTTTTCATAGTAAATTCCGGGTCTTGTTGGGGTTGGTGGAAGAGCTTTTATTGAGAGCAAACTCCTTCTTATAGTATTCTTCTTCTTCTTTTCCTTGGGAGCAGCTCAAAAGCTTGCTTGTTGGCATCTTTAATTTAGAAGGCCGAACTTTCAGTTTTTCTTCTCTTGAAGCTTGGAGACGGAGGAAGATTCTCTTCATCCGCGGATCATCGGAGAAAAAACATGCTTCTTGCTTGCTTGGAGTTCTTCTTGTACTGCTTGTCTGATGTCTTGAGTTGGTTTAATGTTATTGTGTCTTAATGTTTGTCTCCTTGGTTTGAGCATGTTGATCTTTATGTGTTGTAGCATGCTGCCTATCTCATGCTTTGATGATGATCTAAACCTGAGAATTCATATATGTATCCATAGGCACTTTTCTTTTATATAACCTTTACTGATTTTTTATATATATTTATATACACTTAATTGTGCAAGAGTTTCCTACAACCTTGATGTGTTATTATTTTGATTATTTTTTTAGCTTGATCATGTAATCATGTTTTAGCTTAGTCTATATATGTATTTAGATGCTTGTAAGCATGAGATTTTGAAAGTCTGCATGGGATTTTAATTTCTTTTAGTATCTGATTTTCTAAAATTTTCTGGTTTTTTAAGTACTCTATTATGTTTATAAAGTTCTATTTATTATTTTTTTTAAATATGAGCATGACGTCTGGATTTAGTCTAAGCATACAACTGTGTAAGCATGTTTGTTTAGTTGATTTGTTTAATTATAGGTGTGTATATATACTTAATTATGCATGTTTATCCTACTGGCTTAGTTTGACTAATTGTTAAAGCATGGCATTCTTTAATCTTGTAGGGTAGTTGTTATAATTATATAAGTGTATTTTAATTGTATATGAGGTGTCATGATGCTTTAATTGGCCTAGGGATTCTAAATTTTTATTAACATGTTTTGATTATTAAGTGAATCCTCATTGTTTAAGTTTAGTGATTTTTAATTTAAGGCTGTGGTTTGAGTGGGTGTAATTCTTCCTTTGGGGCTAGTTGTATGTTTGGCCAGGCCCAAGGCTTTCTTCTAAGTATAGTTTATTTTGTTGGATTAGATTTCTGTAGCGAGCTTTAGTTTGTGGGATTTTGTTGAACACGACCTTGTAGCCGAAGCCAGGTAGGCTCTCGCACCCGCAAAATTTTGTATTTCTGACATTTATTTTTTATTTAATTATTTCATTACTTTGTAATTTGATTTATTTATTTATTTACTTGTTACTTATTTTAGTTATTTAATTACTTTATTTTCTGCATTATTTCTTTGGTATTTTTTCTGTATGCGTTCTGAATTTCTGTGGTTTTAGTACATATCCATTCCTGGCTCGCCCAGCTAGGAGGAGTAAGTCCCAGCCATGTGCATATGTTTTCTGTAGTAGTGCTACCCCCCGACTGCAGTGGAAGATCCGGCTTCAGTTGTTGATATTCTGTTCTATTCTGTTCCGACTTCACAATCGATGATCCAGCCTCGTGCTGTTGATTTCTGTTATTAGTCAGGGAGATGTACACGTCTGTTTTTTGTGTGTTTTCCATATTTCTGATTAATTCTACCTCGTGCTGTGAATTATTATTATTCTACAAATTAAATCTGCATTATCTGTTATTTCTGAAATTCTACTGGACCCTTGTGGCTCATGCACTTTGTGATTTCTATTCTCGCAGGGGAAGAGTAAGCTTAGGATCGGGGGTGTGTCTTGGAGTCGTATTTTTACGCTTTTGGCGATATCTTTGTAGTGAACCTTTTACGTGTAAGTAAGACTTGTATTCTGTTTGTATTTGTGGTTCGCAAACTGTTTGTTTGGCTCTGTATTCTGTAGGGCTACTCAAGCTCATACTTGTATTATTTCGATTTCTGTTATCCTATTTGTGGTTCTGTATTACTGTCCCTATTCTGCTTGTTAGGGTTCACTCTGAACAAGTCAAATCTAAGGCCTTACACCCAGTGGGGCCCAGTCCCATTGGATGCTGCCAATTTGTCAGCAGGGCCCTAGCGTGCAGGGGTGTGACAATTCGGACAGCAACACTAACTTCCAAAAAATCAAAGGCTTAATCAAAGGTCCAGATTTCAACATCAACTTTATAAATTAAGTTTGAGAGCAGCTCAACTTAGTGGAACCTTAAAGCGGTTGTGTTGGTTAGAAGGAGCCACGTGCATAGTGACTTCGAGCTAGTTTTTGTCTATTAAAGCGATAGGGTTATAAACTAAAAAAATTAGGGTTTTAGTTTTCTTTTGCATGTGAATGCTTGCTATAATTTTCCTGATCAATTAAAGAAGTTTCAAACTTTTAGTTTTTCTACAAAATTGTTCTTTATGTAATAAGCTTTCTAACATTTTCTGCATCATAGGCAAGACGATCGAGTACGAGCATATGATAATCACTATATAGCATCTAGATTTCATGAGGAACAACTTTTCTATTCATCTCAAACACAAACAAAGTTTATACAATCCAGGAAAATTCACAGAAGATGAAGAAGCTCAGCTGAAAATCAGAAAAACTCTTACTTTAACTATCTATATGAAAAGTATTTAAATAGCTGAAAGTTTAGTACTCAAAACGAAATAAACTAAGTGACTCACTAGCCACGTGCGACATCACGGTGCATCTAACCGCTTCACAAGCTTGCCTCGAACTAATGCACACCGTGTTGATGATCAAATCCCGAACCACACGATCAAAGAAGCTAACCCCAATCTTTGGACTAAGCTAACCCCAACATCTGGACTAGGCTAACCCCGATCTTTGGACTTAGCTTACGCCTCGAACTTATGCCAAACTCTTGATCAAACAATCTTGGCCATTGATCAAAGCTGATCCATCTCTTCTCTAGGCGCCTCGAACTTACTCTCCATTCATGATCAAATCAATCTCAGACCATTGGTTTCTTTCCACCATCTACTAGCGGATTTAAGCGATATTCGAACACATGAAAAGACATTCTTACCCCTTAATTGCTTTTATATTTCCACCGGGACAACCTCTTCTCCTCAACTATGATCCTTTCTGCAGAATGCTTCAATTACTAACAACATTCCCCCTTAATTGAAGCTGGCATACACCCATCTCTCCTACAGGCTGCTCAAGCTTCGAATACTCACACATTTAGTAAAAATATCGAGCAACTCTGCACTACATGCTGCAATAGTTCAATTGAATTTCTTTCTTTGCTACCAACTCTCTAATATGGTGAAACTTGACATCTATATGTTTAGTTACGCCATGGAGAGTAGGATTCTTAGCAATAGCTATACAAGACTTGTTATCACGACAAATCGACTGCTCCTTCACAATTAATCCCACAATCAACCAAAATTTTTTTCATCCAAATACTTTGTGACAAAAGTGAACTCAAGGATATGTATTGACCTCGGTGGATGATAATGCCACTATCTCTTGCTTCTTTGAAGCCCAGACAAACGACACCGGATCCTAAGTTGAAAACCCAACTCGATGTACTCTTCCTATCTTGTTCATCTCCACTCCAATCACTATCACAATACCCTTCTAATATACATTCAATATCTCTATTATACTGAATTCCAAAATCACAAGTGCCAACAACATACCTCGATACACTGTTTTGCGACTCCGAATGTATTTTTAGTGGGATGATGCATATATCTGGATAACATATTTCTGCATACATAATGTCGAGGGCCCGGTGTGAGTCATATACAACAATTTTTCCTATTAGCCTTCTATAAAGAGTGGCATCGACTTCTTACGCGTCTGGTTTAGGCTGCAATTTAGTACTCAAACTCATTGGAACACCCATTTGCATTACAACTTTGCATATTGAATTGCTTCGATAGATCTCTTGCATATCTTCTCCGAGATACATGTACCCCATACTCACCTTGATTTATCTCCAAGCCCAAAAAAATATTTGATCAATCCTAGATCGAGTCATTTCAAACTCTTTCTTCATAGCTTCTTTAAACTCATTCACCGATCTAACGAGATGATCCCAAACAAATTAAGTCATCCACATACACACATACCAACAACACATCAGCTTGATTATTTGTTTTCCTATACGATTGTATGTTACGTCTCACTCTCGAGAAAAACCACAGTGAAGCAAACCAGGCATCCAGTCTAGCATACCATGCCCTAGGAGCCTGTTTTAATCCATACAAGGCCTTGATCAATTTATACACCTGATCTTCCTTCCCTCGTATTTCAAAACCCCTTGGTTGAGAAATATATACTTCTTCATTAAGAACCCCATTCAAAAATCGCGATTTCACATCCAATTGATGGATAGGCCAATTTTTTTGAGCTCCAACAGCCAATACCATTCTAATAGTGTCCATCCTTGCCACAGGAGCAAATACTTCATCATAATCAAGCCCATATTCACGAGCATATCCTTTAGCAACAAGTCCGGCTTTACACCTTTCAACTTCACCATTTGATTTCAATTTTGTTTTTATACACCCACTTAACTCCAATTTGTTTCTTACCTTCGGTAATTTACAAAGTTTCAGTCTCATTTTTTACGAATTGAATTAATTTCCTCCCTCATAGCTTGCCTCCAATGTTCGACTTCTCAGCTTCTTCAAAACTATCAGGATCTGAAACATTAAGAGCATATGAACACTTCTCATACAATTCCTTTAAAGTTCTCACCTTTGGTGATGGAGATTCATCAACACTTGAACCACACTGCATGCTCGACTGTCTCCGAGGAGAATTACGCCACTACTATGCCTGCGCATGTCTGAATTATTTCCTTCATTTGATCCAGAATTCCCTGTATTCATAATTACACTTCTTCCTTGTAACACTATAGTATCACCTGACTCTTCTTGACTCTCAGACCACTTCCAAAATTCAGTCTCAACAAACCTTACATCCCTGCTGATAAGAATTTTCCCAGAATCAGGCACCAGAACTCTATATGCCTTAGCATCAGTACAGTAGCCAACAAAGACCCCTTTCACTGCTCTATCATCTAATTTCTGCAAATTCTGTAAAGGAGAATGAACAAAAGCAATACAGCCAAAAATTCTCAAGTGTGATACCCTTGGTTTCACCCCAAACCATGCCTCATGTGGAGTTCTTCCTTGAACTGCATAAGTTGGTGAAATATTAGAAACATAAGCTGCAGTAGTAATTGCATCAGCCCAGAATTTTCTTGGCAAATTCCCAGCTTTCAACATACTCCTTGCCTTCTCCACCAAAGTTCTATTCTTCCTCTCTGCAATGCCATTTTGCTGAGGTGTGTAAGGAGTCATCAATTCATGCTTTATGCCTTTTACGATGGCGAAATCTTGGAATTCTTTTGACATGAATTCACCCCCTCTATCTCGTTCTAAGAATCTTCAATTTACATCCCGATTGCCTTTCAACAAGTGACATGAATTTTTTTGAAAAATTACTTGAAGACTTCATGCTTAAATTTCAATATATATACCCAAGACATCCTAGAAAAAAATCATCCACAAAGCTGACAAGAAATATTTACCTCCTTCAATTGCTTCGGTTTGCATTGGCCCACACACATCAGCATGAACCAACTGAAGCCTGCTCTTAGCTCTCCATGATTTTCCAGAATTGAAAGGCAATCTAGCCAGTTTTCCATATACACACTCCTCACAATGACTAACTTTCTGTATTTCAGGCAAACCCATCACCATTTCCTGCTGTGCTAGCTTCTGCAGACCTTGAAAATTTAAATGCCCATATCTTTGATGCCATAACAAAGACACATCCTCTTTTCTACTAACCAGATTGACTTGCTCACATTCTGAAGAGAATTCTAAAGGATATAAATTATTTACATTTTCACGTGAAGTACTAACACCGACTCACACTGCTTCATTTAATATCTTACACCAATTCTTCTTGAATATAACTTCATAATCACAAGTTGTCAACGCCCAATACTAATCAAATTGTGAGCCAAGCGAGGAACATACTTTACATTATGAATCGACTTTTTAACTCCTTGCATCATAACGAGGCCGATCCTTTTCCTAACACCTCAACATCTCTATCATTGCCCAATTTCACTGTGTGCTTCACTGATTCATCTAAACTGTGAAATAAATTTTTTATCACCCTGTCATATGATTTGAGCATCCGCTATCCGAGCAACCAAAGTGAAGAAATAACTCTATCATCACCTCCATGAACAAGGAACAAACTTCCATATTCATTAGTACTTGCATCATCTTGAGAATTAGAACTAGAACCCTTTTCAAAATTCCTGTTTTGCGACCAACAATGAGCTCTGTGTGTGCCCATACCTCTTGCGGTTAAAACACTCGAATATTCGTAGAACCTCCTTTCTTGAATCTCACATCCCAAACCGCCTTTTGGCCTCTTGAAAAATCTTCCAAATGGCCTTGAACCGATTCTGCCTCTCGCCAGTGTATTATTATCGATAGCAAATTCTTTGCCTTTGTTGTTGCACAACCCGCCTTTTGAACACCTCTTCCTCTAGAATTATCTTCAAATCTTCCTCTACCTCTGAAAGGTCTTCCCTTCCTCTCATTCTACCACCTCTTGAATTATCTTGAACTACAAAAAGCCTCATGTTTCTCGATACTGATTAAATCTTGCTTCATGAGCTTGTAAAGACCCACTCAATTCATCCAAAGTCATTGTCTTCAAATCTCTAGCTTCTTCAATAGAGGTCACGACATGCACAAACCTTGTAGATAGACTCCTCATAACCTTTAAAACTACATCAACTTCCTTTAATTCACTTCCCATACCTCTAATTTGATTCACCACTGCCAAAACACTTGTAATATAATGTTGAATTGATTCATCTTCTGCTTGTTGCAACAAGAAAAAAGCCTTTGCATCATCTTCCATCTCTTTCTCAGTTGGCTTCTTCTCTTCACTAAAACCCTCTTCTACAATTTTTCCACACCTACGGGATCCGAAAAAGTCTTCATCCTAAAACTCCGAGTGTTCATATCCTTCTCCTTTGAAAATTGGCGAGTAAAGCATGAGAAATCTACGGGGTTGGTGTAGATGAAGAACTAGATGCCATTTCCTTTTTACCTTGACACAATTTACACTCCACACCTTTGTCAAAACACTCTCACAAATCTTACCAGAATAAAAACACCACAAAACCTCAACAATCACTCCAAAAAACTTCTCAACATCAAATCTCACAAGCGAAATACCACCTCTTAACTCACACGCAAACTAACACCAACAACTCTCACCTTATAGCTCGATACCATCGATAATCACTATATAGCATCTAGATTTCATGAGGAACAACTTTTCTATTCATCTCAAACACAAACAAAGTTTATACAATCCGGGAAAATTCACGAAGATGAAGAAGCTCGATTTGAAAATCGGAAAAACTCTTACTTTAACTATCTATATGAAAAGTATTTAAATAGTCGAAAGTTTAGTACTCAAAAGCGAAATAAACTAAGTGACTCACTAGCCACGTGCGACATCTCGGTGCATCTAACCGCTTCACAAGCTTGCCTCGAACTAATGCACACCGTGTTGATGATCAAATCCCGAACCACACGATCAGAAGCTAACCCCAATCTTTGGACTAAGCTAACCCCAACATCGGACTAGGCTAACCCCGATCGTCGGACTTAGCTTACCGCCTCGAACTTATGCCAAACTCTTGATCAAACAATCTTGGCCATTGATCAAAACCGATCCATCTCTTCTCTAGTCGCCTCGAGACTTACTCTCCATTCATGATCAAATCAATCTCAGCCATTGGTTTCTTTCCACCATCTACTAACGGATTTAACTGATATTCGAACACATGAAAAGACATTCTTACCCCTTAATTGCTTTATATTTCCACCAGGACAACCTCTTCTCCTCAACTCTGATCCTTTCTGCAGAATGCTTCAATTACTAACAACAGCATAGTCATAAGAGTATACAAATAACAAAGAAGGAACACCGGCTGCGCCACCGGATGCCAAGTTGCCAGCAAACCATTTCCAATACACATCTTTCTTCTTTTTTTTTTCTTGATATTGAACAGCTTTTGAAGCAACCATTGAACACAAAGTTTAACGTCTTCATCCTTGATGGTGCAAGCACAACAATCCATGATTCACTTGTAAGGCTCAGAAAGATGACCGGACTTGATCATTTCATCTTGATTCTTTCTCGATCGGCAGGTGCATGGGCAAAGACCAAAGACACAGATGGGATCATAGATATCTAGACCGCGGGATGTGCCTTCGCAAGGTTGCATCAAGGACGTTCGATCGCTGTCTCCTATTTACATATATATATATATTTCCCAGTTGTGAAGCGCTTGGTCCGCCATGATAAGTAGGCTATCTGGCGCCACTCGTTCTCACAGCCGCACACCGGATCCAAGGCCGGGAATGAGAGAGAGAGAGACGAAGCAACACATGTGGGAAGGTTTGCTTGCATGTCCAGATTACTAGAAAGGCATGCTGACTTTTGAGCGTACGTGGAGTATATCACTTGCATGGAATTTGAAAAGAATGCATGAAAGAGTCATGAAGAAAGGTGTGGGACCCGCTGAATATGCATGCGTTGGATGTTCTTTTTTGTTTTTGTTTTTTTCCTTGAAACTGAAAAGCTGAATTTTATTCAACATGCATGGATGATCTTGAGAGCGTTCTTCAACATACAAAATTTAAGGCTTTCTATTTTTTTTCCTGCATTTTCTTATATGGCATGCACGCTCTTAAGAGAGATATTGTACCTTTCTTTTGTTGTGAAAGTCCGGTTAATTCCTATCAGCTTTTCTATGTTTTCCATTGAACAAATAAGCCTTCCGTTGTCTTCTCTTTTTGCTCACTTTCTTCTCTTTTTTTTTTCTCCCAACTCAAAGTCCTCTCCTTTCTCATTTCTTTCCAAAAACTCTCTACTTTTTTTCCCATTTTTTTTCACCATATCACCAACTCCCATTTTTGAGTGATTTTTTTCTTCTTCAAAATTTCAATTCAATTTTTTTAATTTTAAATTTTGAATTTCAACCCCTTCTTTTTTTTAAAATTAATTTTTTTTAAAATATCTTTATGTATGTATATTTTTTTTTAATATATTTTTTTCTTAATTATTAATCACTTATTCCCCTACTTCTATTTGGAATAGGATAATAGCTTTTTTTTTTTCCTTACTTATCACTTCCCCTTCTCCTACTCTTATTTGAAGTAAGGAGTAGAGTTTATTATTATTATTATTATTATTATTATTATTATTATTATTATTATTATTATTTGCTTATCTCCTTTTTTTGTTTTATTTCAATTCAAAATAAAATAATAAGTTCCTAGTAAAACTAGAAATTAGAAAATCCTTTATAAACAAATGCCCCCTTTTTAGCTTCCTCACACATAATAGTTGAGGGAAAAAGGTACAAATACTTTCAAACTTCAAAAATTTTCAGTCTACTTGAGGTAATTTTTCCTTCTTTAGTCTTTAGTCTCTTGCTCTATCATTGTCTTTAGCATGTCCATCACAAAATATGCAAACTCTCACACTTATGTAACCGTCATCTTTTTTCTTTTATTATTTATTTATATATATATTTTTTAACAAACAAAACAACTAAATTCATAATGCTTGCTTTCTTTTATCGGACTACTCACCTTTACAATATGGAGACTTTCTTAATTTTTTATGCAACTAAAACTCCCTTGCTCCATGTGCAGCTTATCCTATTTTTTTTATAACTTCGCTTGTTTGTCTTTTGTCTTAAAAATCATGACCTTATGGTAGCCCTGCCTATAAATAGCTTGTCATTATTTGTTTGCAATGAAAAGCGGGGGCTTTTTTTATTTATTATTATTTAAAAAAAATCCATGACTAGAGTTTTCTTATTACACAAGTCCCCCAAGGATTATTCAACACCGCCCTTTTCAAGCTAGCACCAATTTTTTTTTTTTTAAGGAATAATTTTGGAACAGATTTAGTTGCCAATACTTATTAATAATGATTTTTTTTTTGGCAATAGCTCCTACCAACAAAAGCAAACTAATACAACATCTCTGTCTTTTTGTCCTTACGGTTGTGTCACTTCGTCATGCCACACAAAAAGTATCTTATTCGTCTAGATACCTTCTTAATGGCAACCAGGTTGGTTAGGGAACGAGAGTCGCTTAAGCCCCTGCCGTATTAGGCTACATCTACACCAATTTAGATGTAATGACCTTGCATCCCAAAGGACCATGCTATGCCTCAGTTTCTTCACCGAGCCTTTTCTTTATAGGTGGATTGATGCACACTTTGAGGGGACCTATGCTCAGTGTAATACGCCAAGTAAAAATACAATAATATAAATGCGAGAGATAACGAAATTGGCTTACATATCAAGTGTAAGAGCTAGCACTTTCACTCTTAAGAAAGCTCGTAGCATACTATGGAAAGAAGAGTATTTGAAATGGTGCCCATATACTTGCACTGACTTCAAAAGCGAGGGTTGGTTTAGAGATCACAAAGAGCCAAACAACAACAATAGGTTGGGGACAACCTAAGCAAAATATTTCATCACACTTCGGCAAAGTATCATTCCTCTATATCTTGGAAATGACCTTCATGGTCAACAGTACATTCCCCACAGGTTCGCTCGACAGTTTAGCGACGATCAAGGGTTTCCTGCAAAGATCCAAGTATCGAAACATCCTCAATCTACTGGCCTCTTGGTAGACTACTGGCATCACTTTAGTCGAAGAAGAACGGGGACAAAATTTAACATCCCATCTCATAAACCCGACAAACAAGAGCTCTATACATATATGAGCACTATTGGTCAATTAGGTTGCATACAACCTTAAAATCCATCTATGTCATTCTTAATGAAAAAGACCAATCTGCACAAATTCTCAAGGATAAAGTTCCAATTGTAAGGGAAACCCCTCATCAAAAGAGAAAATGGGATGGCCATAACAATCAACTCGGAAAAAGCCAAGTCGGACCTTCTGTGCGACTTGTATCTTCACCAATGGAATCAAATAATATATGAAGTGAGAACCTTGAGGTGGTGGTTGATGAGGTTTATGCAAGGGCACGGAGTGAATTCGTGATCATGTGGCAGATCGAATCCTTTTGGGAGAAATCTTTGATTCCACTGGTGAAGATACATGTAATGCAGAAGATTCCTTTTTAATTGGAGCTTTATCCTTGAGAATTTGTGCAGATTGGTCTTTTTCATTAAGAATATCATAGATGGATTTTAAGGTTGTATGCAACCTAATTGACCAATAGTGTTCATATATGTATAGAGCTCTTGTTTGTCGGGTTTATGAGATGGGATGTAAAATTTTTGTCCCCGTTCTTCTTCAACCAAAGTGATGCCAGTAGTCTACCAAGAGGCCAGTAGATTGAGGATGTTTCGATACTTGGATCTTTGCAGGAAACCCTTGATCGTAGCCAAACTGTCGAGCGAACCTATGGGGATTGTACTGCTGACCATGAAGGGTATTTCCAAGATGTAGAGGAATGATACTTTGCCGAAGTGTGATGAAATATTCTGCTTGGGTTGTCCCCAACCTATTGTTGTTGTTTGGCTCTTTGTGATCTTCAAACCAATCCTCGCTTTCGAAGTCAGTGCAAGTATATGGGCACCATGTCAAATACTCTTCTTTCCTTAGTATGTTACGAGCTTTCTTAAGAGTGAAAGTGACTTGATATGTAAGCCAATTTCGGGATCTCTCGCGATTTGGTTATATTGTTGATATTTTTACTTGGTATATTACGCCAAGCATAGCTCCCCTCAAAGTGTGCATCAATCCACCCATAAAGGAAATGCTACGGTAAAGAAACTGAGGCATAGCATGGTCCTTTGGGATGCAAGGTCATTGCATCTAAATTGGTGTAGATGTAGCCCAATGCAGCCGGGGCTAAAGCGACTCTCATTCCCCTAGCCAACCTGGTTGCCATTAAGAAGGTATCTGGGAGAATAAGATACCTTTTTTGTGGCATGATGAAGCGACACAACCATAAGGACAAAAAGGCAGAGAGGTTCTATTTGTTTGCATTTGTTGGTGGGAGCTATTGCACTAAAAAAAAATTGTTTACTCAGGAATGGAATTTTGTATTATCATCAACGGAATTTGATACTATTCCCAACGGAATTTTGTATTATCACCAACGGAATTTTGTATTATTACCAATTGTTGGGTTCGGACCACCGAGTCAACTGTTTACTCAGGTTACTTCTATGTGTTTTAGTAATTATTTAAGTGTTTAGATTGTACTAAAATAAAAAGAAATTCTTTTCATATCTCTTATGTATATCAACAAGCAGTGAAGTTCTTCTGAATTTGGAAGTGATCTCTTTGCAAGTTTTCATCACCAAGATTTGATTTAATCAAGTTCTTAGCACGTGTGTGTATATATATATATATATATTAATCTTAAAACGAACAATCAACTTATAACATAAAAATTGCTTGTCACTGTAAATGAGAGTTCACTGTTTATGTGAGATTTATGAAAATGAGGGCGAATAGATAATTTCTCTAATTTTCAAGGGGTAACATGTAAAAAGCCCATCATTGTTTACCCGAATCCGACAAAAAGCAAATCCAAACATGACTAAGAAAATCGGATTCGGATCTCGTATTGGAACGGATCTTTGATCAATCCGACCCGTTAGTCCCATCAAATACCTCTCTCGTTCGCTCTCCCGGCATTGGAAACATCTTCTTCTTCTTCTTCTTCTTCTTCATCGTCGATGCCAAACTAGCTCGAAGCTCAAGCTGCCCCAAGGTTGCTCCAAGGTCGCTGGCCCTCCCGAAGATCTTGACAGCAAGAAGGTCCTCTTCCTTCCGCTTCTATCGTCATTGATTTCATGTTTGTAGATGTAGGGCACTAGAAATTGAAATCGCATGCTTAGATTTCAAACATTCTTATTTACAGGAATCATTTGCTGTATTATTTCAATTATTTCTTGAATTTTTGGAGTTGTATTCGTGTATGGGGGATCTTTGAGTTGAAGTTAGTGGTCTAGTGATTTGGGCCTGAATTAGGGTTTTGTGTATAGAATGACATTCATAGTCCATTTGACCCTCGTTGATGATGTGATACTTATATCTAAACATAAATTGAAATTTCATGCTTGTATTCGTTGGTTGATTTCGATCTGTTCTATAATTGGTGGAAGTACTCCTCCATTCATTTTTACTTGTCATATTTTGGAGCACTTTTCTATTCCTTTTCACTTGTCACATTAGAAGTTTTGTGCAACATTAGATAATTTTGTCCAAATTTATTCTTTAATTTAATATACTTGTGCAATTTTCAATAAATTACAATCAACTAAGTATTAAATTATATAGGTCAAAATATCAAAATGGTCCCTCTAATTGACGGATCTGCCATTTTGGTCCTTTTAGCTAATGAATTAGAGGAATCAAAAAGGATGAAAATGTGTAAATACAACAACCAAAAGGGCAGATCTGTCAATTAGAGAGAGTAAAAAGACAGAAATGTGAAAATACGAGGACCAAAAGGGTAGATTTTATATTAGAGGGACTAAAAGGGCGGAAAACGCAAAATAGAGGGACCATTTTGATATTTACACCAATTATATACTCCACTAGTGTAGTTTTAAATATGGGTAGTTTTAAAAAGTAATGAAAATTTTTATAAAATACAGGTGACCAACTAATTTTAACCAATTTTTCTTAATTGATGTGAATTAGGTAAATGTGATAAGTAAAAAGGAACGGATAAAGTATTAGTTTATAGGAGATAATCGATCATCAGTTGATGCTTTATTGTTCTTGTTTTCGTAATTGAAATTTTGTTCAAGTTCTCCATTGGATGATTCATTCTACAATTGGTTTGGGTTTTACTTGAAAAGGGTTAATGATCAATTGATGCTCTGTTGTTCTTGTTTGATGTTTGCTTTCACTTATACATCATGACCATGAAAGATACATATGTACATACATACAAGCATGCATAGATACAATATAAACTTGATGTGTTAAGAATTAATACCTACATTAGATAACCTCAAGTTGTAAGATAACCCAAGGTTTTTTTATTAACTTAAACCTAGTATTGTAGCATGACATAAGAGCCATTCAAGAGTATTAAATTGTAGTCCCAAGTCAGAGTACAAATATATTTGAGTTTTAGATGTATTTCTTCAACAGTAGAATAATTAATTTTTTATTTTTAATATTTGGAATCAATCAATAAAACCAGGATAATGTTCTTGAGCAAAACAAAAGTAAGCATTAATTTTGCAGGACCTGGAGGGGGAATGGATTTGCCTGGTGGATTGGATGCTTCTGGAGGAAGGGAAAGGTTCATTGTTACTCATCTTAAGTCTCGTTTGTTCTTTTTATCAATTCTATAGTGAATTATTGGAAAAAAAATGATGATTATCAATTATTGGAAAGTCTAGCTTTTACAAATAACATTACTCAAATGGAAACTATCATTTTACTATTTGTATCAATGTTGATAGTTTTACCTGTGATGATCAAAGATGTGGAATAAGCATGGTATAACGTTTTACGAATCTTGTTTAGGCAACATTTGCAACCGTGACAAATTTCCGACAATTTTTCATTATATATATATTATGTTGTCTCCTTTTTTTGAATGTTTTATATTTGGATGTAAAGGGTGTTGATGATCAAGCAAGGTTGATAACAATGATGAAAGATGAAATCTTGTTTTAGCTAAACATAGAATCATTTTTTGTGGCCTTTCTTTTGTTTTTGATCTGCCTTTAAATTTTAGGTTTATGACCAAAGGAAATAAGTAACATTGTCTGTGGCCTCAAGATGTGAAGGCATACCAGAATCTTGTGCTATGCCCTTCATTTAATTTTTGATGTCTTAAATTCCTATTCTTTCTACGGGATTGATATTTTGTTGCTTGTTTTTGTTTTTCTGAAGATGCAGAATAAAAGGCTTAAGGATGTGGAAATTAGCTTTCCAATTGTTTATGGCACTATATCCTTTTGGCTTGGTAAAAAAGCAAGCGAGTAAGAACTTTTACTTTCAGTTTTTTTATGTTTTTATTTTTATATGCTGCACATTTTTGAGTTGATTTTGTAAAGTGACATGAACTGATTTGTTTTAGCTATCAATCTTATAAATGGATTGTTTATGTTCAGGAGGCGACAAGTGAGGATTTGAGTGTAATCATAAAGCGCTTTGTGTTTCAACTACATCCTAGTTTTAATAATCCAACTAGCGCAGTTGAATCAGCACCTTTTGAAGTGTCAGAGTCTGGTTGGGGAGAATTTGAGATTGCCATTAGTCTCTTTTTTCACAATGATGTTTGTGACAAGCAATTGGACCTGTAAGTTTATTCCAAATTTGTGTTAAACAGCCTTATGCCTTATGCTGTTTTTGTTTCCTTCTTGTTCTTCCTTGCACGCGATTGTACTTGTCAAACAGCCTTATGCCTGTTGTTGTTGAAACATATGATGAAATAGTTTTTTCCAAGCCTTCAGACGCTTTTTTTGTCTGCGTCCAAAACCGTCCTGCTGCTGGTTTAAACCTGCCACCCACAGGTATCCTTTCGTATAACATTTATCTTCCATGTTTCTTGTCATTTTGACAAGTGAAATTTGTTTTGTTCACTATAGTACGTACCTTCTGAAGTTATGAATGAGAAGAAGATATGCGACACCAAGGATCATCCACTGAGTCAGTGGTTCATGAATTTCTCAGAAGCTGATGAGCTACAAAAGCTTGCTGCGGCTCGTCAACAGGTAAAGGCTGATTCTCCTTTTCCTTGATCTATCCAGACAAGCATATTGGTCAGTCAAATGCATCAAATGCACTGTGTAGTGAATTCCTTCCTTGCTATGACTTGGCCAATCAACACTGGGAATTCCTCCCTTGCTATAATGTCCCCAATCAACACTGGCATGATGGCTTTCATATCATGACATGGATATTTATGTAACAGCTATATTAAAACTAAGATTTATGGCTCAACAATTTGTTGTTTGTAAAACAATCTTTCCTTGTTAATGTTTTTTTTCCTTTATTGGTTTATATTACTGTGCTATTTTTATTTTTGCATGTGCATTGATCTGGAAGACAATGAATTCATTGTAGGTTCTGGAAGTAATTTATCATTTTGTTGAGATTTTAGACTTTTATTTTGGGAGTGTGAGCTTTTATCACTTGTGCAAGCTGTAAACTATCATATGAAGGTCCATGTCATTAACATTATGTTTAACTACTGCATATTCTTTTGTCTTTTTAGGTCTGAGTTGGATTTGATTCTCAACTTGGGAAGTGTGATAGAGCCCCTGGGACAAGTGATAGAGGCTAAGAAGAAGATATCACTGGTGATAAAGTTTTAATGATGAGAGAGTGATTCATAGAACTTGGGTGTTTCATAACGAGTTTAGTTGACAATTGACTTATTTTATTCATGTTTTGGTTAGGTAAATTAAGCAGATGGGCTATAAGATCGTAGAAAACATGTTTGCAAGTTTGCTTGAATGATTTGAGGCAAAATTTTCATTTCTAGAAAATGTTAAGAGACCTTAGTCAACTAACTTTGTAAGTACTAATTAATGTTTCACAAGGTTCAAGAGCAAAGAAGTATAAAAAAATTAAAGAAAACTTCGAATATATTCCCGCCATAACAAAACTAAAATAAAAATAATAACCTGTATAAATTCATTAAAATTATATGCATTCACTCTCGCTCACACAAGTATTGAAGAAGAAGAAGAGAAATTAAAGAATTATGAATGGAAAAATCCCATGAAAACTCTCAAATCCTGTGAATTTTATCAGCCTTGACTACTGGATTTTCTTTGGCAATGGAGTTCCTACCAAAACCCTTGAAATCAATACAACAATGATGCACCTCCGGCAACCGATGAGAAGAGCAAAACTCACCGCCGCACTTGCAGCTGAAACCCATCAGCCCTATCTTTTTCTTGCAAGATTCGCACCTCTTCGTGGTTTTCATCGTCTTAATGGGGGGCAATGGTACCACTACTGGTTCTACTTTCAAATCCATCATCATCGTCTTCTCACGATTGATTTGATTCTCGATCGATGTCTTCACGCACGCAAAGATCTCATCTTTGTAGCACTGGGAGCAGAGATTGCGCTGCTCTGGATCGCCGAAGAAGCCACAACCCTTCAAACAAGGAATCTGGCGCCATCGATCTCTATCTCTGCAATTGCAAATCAAACAATTGAATAGATAGATCTTCAAAACCTTAATTAGAATTCCAAAAACCCAAACCCTAACTCTAAATTTCATTACCTTAGTTCTTGATCAGGAGATCAAAAAAGGGAAAAAGAGAAGAAGATTTCTACGAGGAAGTGGTGATGGTTGGAGTGGAGGTTTGATTGGGTATTTATAGAAGAGGTCTAGGGTTTAAATAATTTTGGGTTTGATTTGATTTAGAATTAGATTTTGAACGATTTTTGGAAAGTAAAGTGTAATTAGTGAAATATTAGGGATTAATTAATTTGTTTGTAATTTGATTTTTAACTTTAATTTTTATAAGACTATTTTTTTAATTTAAATTTTTAAAAAGAAGTGAAGTTTTTAGTAATTAATTACCAAGCAATTTGAATTTATTAAAAACTAAACTGGCTAAAAATTAGATTTTTTATAAAATATATTTATTCAATCTTTTTATTAATAACATTTAATATTTTATTAAATAAATATGTTTGATTGGAATATATAATGTAAATAGTATAAAAAAGGAATGCAATGATTGTGGATGATATATTATATATGTCATAATATATTACGGGAGATACTCCATAACTAATGTTGTCTCTTTGACAATCTTTTTATGGACTGAAAGTTTGTTGCTTTTTGTCGAAAATATATATATATATATATTATATGATCATGATAATATCTTTAAATATTGGGATAATTGTCATCTTTTTCACATCGATCTTGTGGGCGAGTGAAAGTTAAAAACTAATGTAATGAGTGTTTCATCACAATATACACATATAAAGACAAGTTATATGATGAAAATTTCACAAAGATTTACATTATCGTAAATTTGTCAAATAAGCTTTTAATGTTATTTTACACATTAACATATGTCAAGATTAAAATTATTTTTACAAGCTTTATATTTATTTTCAATTTTGTAAGTTAACGTTTTATTTTAATTTCATAAAAACAATCCACATACCTAATACTATATATATAATTACAAATATATGATATGACGCTTAGAAAAAAATATTGAAGGATATATATCTCAAAGTTAAGGATGGACAATAGGTGAATGTCATTGCTCAAATAAATATATATTCCTTTTAGCCAATTATGTTCCCTTTATCGTTGACATTGCAGCTTAAAGCATACATAAATACTTCTATAGAAAGCCAAAAATAAAAAAATAAGTGTCACTTTTTCATTAAAAAGCCAATCCAAAACACAAAAGAATCAACATTAAAACAAATAAATAAATATTCTACCAACTAATTAGTATTGATAATTCTATAAACATCTAAAAACAAATCCTCTAATGAGCTCACAAATTAAACCCCAAAAATTATAGTGTGTACATAATTGCAATATTAGAGATTGAGGTCCTGTTTGGCTGCAAAATAAAAAAATATGGCATAATTTTATTATGTCGGAAGTGCAAATGATTATTACAGAAATTGTGCCATATTTTATTCTTACAGAATAAGTGTTTGGTTAACAAAATTAAAAAAAATTACAGAGACTGGGCCATCGACTACCGGACTGCAGGTGGACTGGTGGCCGGTCGCCGGAGGTCGGCCAGACCACCGGTGACCGGTCGTCGGATGCCAACCGGTAGGCCACCAAACTGCTAGTGGACCGGTGGCCGGTCACGGGAGGTCTACCAGACCACCTATGGACAGCCGATGTGTCACCGGAGGCCAGCCGGACCAGTGGCAAGTCACCGGAGGCTGGTTGGATCACTGGTGGCCAGTCACCGGAGGCCGGCCGGACCGGTGGCCGGTCTTCGGAGGTTGGCCGGACCGTTAGTGGACTGATGGCTGGTTGCTGAATAAAAAAGAAGAGAGACTTTTTGCAATGAGAAAATATTCCACTCTTTGTGGAATATTTTTTTATGCCATAATACTTATATTATGCCATAATTTTATACTTTAAAATAAGTACCCAAACAGCCAATATGGCATAATTCTCAGAAAATGTTAAATTATGCCATATTGTACAGATTATGTTATAATTTATGGCTATCCAAACATGCCCTGAGAATTGAAACCCTGACATACCATCG
>NC_052474.1:19063081-19133573 GCF_009730915.1 Dioscorea cayenensis subsp. rotundata
TTACTGAACATTTGTTTGGCTATTTCTGCTGTTCAGCTGTTTGTTTATCATTGAATCTTAAGTTCTTTACATTTGGGGTGCTTAGTTCATTGCAGTCATCAAGGAACATTTTACCATTGAGTAAGTCATATTTTTTTTAAAAAACATATCATAAGAAAAATACAATGAATAAAAGGAGTTCATGGAATTGAAGGGAGTGGCTTCATTTAAGATACGAATTATATCCCTCTCTTATTTTAGCACAATATTCCATTGCTAGTCATTAACGGATACTGCAATCATATGGAGGAATTTACAAGTTCGCATTCCTGTTTACAGCCATACTGAATAAAAGAAGCACAGACTTGAGAGTATAAATAAGAAGCTTAGGGATTAGTAAATGGCCCTGACGAAGGTGGAGGCGGTGGAGAGCAATAACGTCTACGCTCTACAAAAGGAATCCTGGATGTATAAACCTGCGATTGGCCTACAAGCAGAAAGTAATACCAATGTTAATTTTCAGGCTTTTGTTTACAAAATTCAATTTACCAACAAACGATTCACATACATATTTCTAGTAATGTTGATTGAACAGAAAGTGTATTACCTTGAGTGGCTGCATATGCTGTTGCTAAGAACACATGAGCTATGATGACTATGATCAACATGAAGATCTTACCTGCGGATGCCATTTCCTGCCTTACTCCATGGATTGGAACGCTTGTTATGGTATAAATACTATGTTCTCTAGACTAACCGGGTCATCATGGACATTTGAGAGGAAATTTCCCTTGTTCAGAGTCATCTTGGATTGAGTCTATGCTCCATTAAACGATTAATTTGGTAAACCTTTCTTCCCACACTGTGTGGATGTGGGAAGTTTCTAACTTTAGTCATCTTCCATTAGGTATACGTCTCAATGGAATTTGATGGTCTTGTTTACTAATTTGCATTCACACTTCCCTCTTACTGCAGACTGCCATATTTCTGCAATTATATACATTAGTCTTTCAAATAATCTCATCGAATCTTGCCTTTAAAGTCAATACAAATGCTTAATTGTATAGTGTTGTAATTTAGGCTTTGAATCTATACTCAAATTGAGATTATCTGTAACATCCACGAAATTAAAAGCCCTAATTAAATTCAATATTAAAAATTTTGCTATTGTTTATATTTATACTAAAATAATATAATTATTGTGTAAAAAAATTTTAAATAGCCATTAATTAGTTATAATGGTTGAAAAGGAAATAAAGTAAATGTTATGGACTAATAAAAAAAAGGGTTAATATAGAATTTAATTAAATTATAGAGATTAATATGAATAAACACACAATATATATATAAGGAGGTAAAGAGCATTCTAAAAGTACTATTGGCATTCAATACAAGTGAGCAAAATAGGGCTGAAATAGATGGTGCACAAAGTCAATTTAACATTAGACGAGAGGTAAGCACTTGGCACTTACATAATTCAGTGTGATTGAGATTTTATTGTTTTCATTGATTTTTTTTATGTATATTTTATGAAGATATTGAATATGATATTATTGTTTTGAATTAATGGTATGATAAGAATATAATATTTCTGTTTAAAAAAAAAAGATGTGATCAAAAGAAAATAATGGGAATATGTATCGAAAGAAATTTGATTCAAATTGAAATTAGAAATATGGGATAATCGGAAAAATGTAGATGATTAGTGCTTGCCTAGTTGAGTATATCTTTTGCGCTAGAGATTGATGTTGTGTGTTGTGATATTTCTTGCACCTATCCAAACATATAGGGGACGATAGCGCATGCTTGAGGAGAGATATAACCATTAGACAATGAGACATATTTAGTTAAGTAGGGCCCAAATAATAAAACAGAATAAAAGATAACTGTAGAGAAAAAAGGGTAAATAATTTGATAATTAAATTGCCATGTTGAACAATTTGTTTATTTTTCATGATTTGACAATTGAAGTGACATCCTCGATTTCAGGTATTGATTTACTGTTTATTTTTTTTTTTGTCATGAGAATGTAATTGATATGATAGCTTGCATGTTATTAATTGTATGTCATTGTATGATTATTTACATGATAGTATAGATATAGTATTTACTAAGCCGACAGCTCACCCCTTGCCACCAAATTTTCAGGATAGATGATTGAGATTTCTTTTGGCCATTAGGAAAGAAGGGGGTGTTACATTGTCCATCTTTGAACTTATGCTCATTTGAAGATTGGGACAATGTGAATTGCTTGAAAGGATAAAGTCAGCAATTACCTGGCGCTCTCTGTTATTCTTTTCCCTTTTTCATGCTCCATTTTCTTTTAATAAAATTCATGTATTTTGGTTTGTTTCTATATATAGATGGTTTGAACTTATTGTATCATCGTCAATTTTTGTGCATTGTTTACAGCTTGTAACATCAAGTTAGCAAGGCACATGTTCGTCAACTTTTGTGAAGTCATGATGTCAATTTCTCCTACCTTCCTATGCATAAGAAATTGCAATTTAGAATGAAATCTATTGTAATTCATGGTCTATGTACAACATTCACAGCAATTAAACATAGAATAGAAATTTCTTGTTGCACTAAATAGTGAGAAGATTGTGTTGTGAATGTGGCTTATGAAATTTTCAAAATGTACTTTAGTATGTACCGCAAAAAACATACTGTTGCAGTTATTGTGCATAGCATGCTCAAGACTATGCAGATCTTGGGAATTCAAATTTTGGGAGTATGAGCAAAGAACACCGGCATGCTTAGCCCATGCTGATCTTTGGATAGTGATATTTTGGCAAACACAGTCTAGAAGCGCAATGCATGGTCATACTCTTAAGCATGGGCAAAGAGCATCGGCGTACTTACACCCATGCTGATCTCTAGATTCCCTTTTTTGAGAAGCATGGCCCTGAATACGGGCCAAGCACGGACATACTTCGACCCAGGAATTGGAGATTTGAAGTTTTTCATGGAAAAAACTTAGGGTGAGAGCTCGACTTGGAAAGAGTGTGAGAGCAACTTTGGAGGAGCCTCGAGATCGGCCTCAAAACTCTAAGGAGCTTGGATAACTCCTTCAAGCAACTGAAGAAGGGAAGGTATTAGCTTTGGATCTAAGCTTTGTAAGCCATTTGGCTAAATTCTCTTCTTGTTTGTGAAACCCTTGGTGGTTGAAGCTTTGTATAAGCTTGTATTCTTCATCTTTGATATTGTAGTGGAATTTCTCATTGCCTATACCTGTGGATGTAGGCTTGAAGAGCTGAACCATGTTAAATCCTTACCTCTCTTGTTGATTGTTTGAATTGTTATAGCCCTTCTTTTTTTTCTTGTGTGTTCTTGTGATGCCATATTGAGCATATTGTGCTTGAATCCTTACCTCTTTGTTCATGACATTGTAGCACTATTACTGTTCATGTGCGGATCATCTGTGGGCGCACACTTGACTGCATATCCTTCTGTCTACCCTCTACGGCTTCTCTGTAGTCCGCACAGCCTTCCGCCAATAAAGGGTCAATGTTCACTAGTACTGTAGTTATTTTACTGTTTATATGTGGGCTATGTGCGGCCTAGAATTGCCTGCATACCTCTCTATCGAGTCTATGCTGCCTGTGTGCTGCTCGCACTCTTCAACCAAGCTTGTAGAGGTTCCTTGAGGCTTCTATTGCCTTCCTAAGTCTTCTACAACTCTTCAAAGCTTCAAAACAACCTTAAAACACTGTCAAATCCCTCCATATATGTTAAAATGAGATGAACAACAACAACACAATCAAACATCAAGGTTTTGTGTGGAAACACTATAAATCGAGGGAAAACCCACTGAGCTCCTTAGAGCCTCTTAAATGTGTTTCCACTATGTCAACTTATGGGATAACACCAAGTCGCTCTACCTCACTAGAGGAATACATGCAAAGAACATGAACTTCACAAGAGAAAGACTCTACAACTCATACATCATCCTTACACTAGGATGGTTCACAAAAGCCCTCAACGGAGTGAGAGTTAAGGGATCAAACCATAAGATTAAGAGAAATCCGACGACGGAACTAACCAATCTTGTTTTCTCCAAGAACCCTAACTCCTCTTTTCTCTTCTTTGGATGGTCACTCTCTTTTCTCTTTTCTCAATTCATCAATCTACCTTTCCTCTCATTCTCATCAAAGATGAGAATTTTGCCCTCTTGTGAAATTCCCTTCATGCCCTCCATAAGTTCACATAGCTTTTTTTTTCAACCATGGGCTTGGAGCCCATTTATTCATCCAACTCACCAAATGGGATGTACTCAACGCATAACAATAATGCAAATAGACTTGCTCACCGGTCCCTCCAATTCTTGTTCAACAGATCCATGGCCCTTGTGAATTCGATCTAAGTGTTCTGTTTCCATGCCATTCTACTGAACTCCGACAAGCAGCTTGTAACAATAGAAGGTGTAAGAAATGTAATTCAACCATGCCATTCAGAAAGGCACATTCAGCACGTAAAAGCTGCCGGTAAGAAGAAATACGAGCATTATAACTGTAATCATCTTTGATGCCTGCTTCACATCCATGATTATGGCCCCGAGAGCAAGACTGAGACCTTGTGTGACAAGTACATAACCTAGAATCACAATCAGAGTAAGAACAAATGCTTCCAAGTCTGGCCTGAGCCCTGTCATCTAGTATGTTATTATGGTAAACACAGAAGGGAGGAGCAACTCCATCAGTAAATCTTCAATCGAGCCATGAAATATGAAGATAATATGTACATGCCGGAACACCTCTCCTTCATAAAGATCGCTCGATCTTGGGGGGAACATAAAGACGGCATTGAAGGATGGAAACACACCCCAAGAGATCGGCATGAAAAAGAGCAGGCCTAATCGATCATGCACATTATGTTGCTGCAAGAAACTTGAAACACTCTCAGCGAATTAAAAGATTCGTATCACATTCTTTTAGACTTTGGTGAAGTAGAATGACAAACTGACTGAATCAGCCAATCCTCACATAGTTTTTAAATTCCTTCTCCATCAAGGGTAGAGGATACAGCTTCTCCTACAGGGGACCCACACTAGGACCCAATAAACAATGAATAAATAATGCTCTATAGTATTAAAGACCTAGTGAACAATGTGAAAAACAAGTGTTGGCAAGTATTGGCCTTATATGTTTCAATTCTAAGTTGATATTTTTACAGAATGAGCATGGTTTAATATGAACTCTATAACCGGAGATATGGTCAAAAACATGTGAAACTACAATGACAACGATGACCATGATTAAATTACTTGCAGAGGCCATTTGCATCTTTGACTCTAAAGCGTACTATTTCAAGTCTAGCTTACAAGGTTTGGAGCACTATGGTATAAATACTTTGCTCTCTGTGCTTAGTCATGAGTAGGTGCCATGAAATTTCTTCTCTTGGTCATAGTTATCTCAAATTCAGTCTACGTTCCTTTTGACAATTAACTACATGGCATATCTTCATTTACATTCTTATCATGGTTTCTACTGAATTTGCTCTGCTTTTACTTGATTACTCTAGCAATGGTTCTCTGTCTCTAGATCACTGAATAATTAATTAGCATACTTTTCCATTCCAAATGGTAGAATGTTAACATTGGAATACTCATGCTACATTTTGAGACATTGCGATGGTTCTATTACTTCAGAATTGTAGCTTTTTTAATAGCAATCATATCTTATGCAATACATGACTTTATTCTGCAATTCTATGCATTAGACGTCCTGTCTTTGGACTTATACTGGGCTCGAGATTTGGATCTCTGCTTTCAAAATAACAAAGTAGATTTCTTGAGAGGATAAAGTCAGCAGTTGTTTTTCAGGCACGGCTTCATTGTATTTCATTTTCTTTAATAAAGTTACATGTGGTTTGGTTTATTCTGTTCATATGTGATTTGAACTTATCTTATCATCAACTTCCTTTAAAATTTTCACAGCTTTTTCATTGAGTTGATAAGGAACATTCTGACCAACTTTTGTTAATTCTTTCCATGCAGGTTAGGAAGAAATGTGTAAGAAAGAGAGAGAGAAAGAGTGGAACAAGTTCTCAAGCCTTGAACAACTATCATTAATAATCTATGTGTTTATATATAGAAACAAATAGATACCATATACATACAAGTATATACATACATATAAGAATACATATACATGTATATCTACATATAACACCCCCCTCAAACTCAAGGCAGATCGTATGCATTGAGTTTGGATAATATGAAGAGATGCTGATCACGCATTTGTGCCTTGGTGAAGAAATCAGCCACCTGGACCTCTGTAGGAAGATAATAAAGTGCCACTGTCTGGGCACGTACATGACATCGGGTGAAGTGAGCATCCACGCCAATATGTTTGGTCAACTCGTGCTTGACTGGATCGGTAGCAATCTGAAGAGCGCAAGTACTGTCATAGTGAATAGGAGTGGAAGAAGGAAATAGTACACCAAAGTCCTGTAGGATCGAGCGAAGCTAAAGTACCTCTTGGATGATGGAAGCTAAAGCACAAACCTCAACCTCATCACTGGACTTGGCAACAGTAGCCTGTTTCTTGGTCTTCCAAACAACGAGTGATGACCCAAGAAAGATACAGTAACCCGTGACAGATACTCGATCATCATGAGAACTGGCCCAGGTAGCATCGGAATAAGTATGTAACTGAAGAGTGGACTGGCGAGGATAGAACAGACTACGTGATGCAGTACCACGAAGATAGCGCAACACCCGGAGAAGATGAGCATAATGAATAGAAGTGGGTGCAACAACTAACTGATTGAAAATATGAATGGCATGAGATATGTCGGGACGAGTGACGGCCAAGTAGACCAAACTGCCAACCAAATGTCGATAGCGAGTAGGATCAGAAGGGAATCCCATCAGAAGCACGAATCTGCAAATGTAGCTCCATCGGTGTAGCTGCAGTACGAGTATCAGTCAAACAAGAGCGAGCAAGTAGATCTCGAGTGTAATGCTCCTGAGAGACGGTAATCATCAGGATGAGAAGTGATCTTGATACCCAGGAAATAACAAAGCGGACCCAAATCAGTCATCAAGAAGGTCTCACACAGCTTCTGCTTCACAAAAGTAATTTGAGCAGAGTCATCACCAGTAAGAATCATATCATCCACATATAGAAGAAGAATGGTCCGGCCCCGAGAGGAAGAATGAACAAAGACTGCGGGATCATGTATGCTCGCAGTAAAACCAGCATCCTTAATTACTGTGCTGAATCGCTCAAACCAGGCCCTTGGAGCCTATTTGAGCCTATAGAGAGTGCGACGAAGATGACAAATAGACCCTGGAGGTACTTGAACACCGGGGGAAGAAGTCATGTAAACCTCCTCCTCCAAGTCCCCATGAAGAAATGCGCTCTTCATATTAAGCTGATGAAGAACCCAACCAAGAACAGCTGCTATAACAACCAAAGTGCACACAGTGTGCATGTGGGCTACTGGGGCAAAAGTCTCCTCATAGTCACGACCATACTCCTACTAAAAGCCACGAGCAACCAAACGCGCTTTATAGCGCTCGAGAGACCCGTCAGAACGGGTCTTCACACGGTAGATCCAATGACAGGTGATGGGACCAATATGAGAAGGAAGGGGAACGAGATCCCACGTGTGAGTCCGAGTCAAAGCATCAAGCTCCTCGACCATGGCGATCCGCCACTCAGGTGACCAAATTGCTTCCCTATAGGTACCTAGCTCAAAGACATCTGAACCATTTATGCTAGCAGAAGTGTAATGAATAGGGGGATGTAAAGTAGAACGATCGCGTAAAGAATAAATATGAGAGGGTACCTCAGAAGCCGGATCGGTAGTAGGAGAGGTGTCAGAGATGACCGTCCGAGATGAAGGATCTACGGGATCGCGACTGTGGTATGTGAAATGAACAGGTGGGTGAGCAAGAGGAAGTGAGGAAGAAAGGGAAAACACTGCAGGAGACTCAACAGATAAAGAAAGAGAGGACACTACAGGAGACTCAACAGATAAAGGAGGAGAAGACACTACATGAGACTCAACAGATAAAGAAAGGAGAGGGGTCAATAGAGGAATGAAAAAGAAGCTCTGAAGGAGGGTTAAATGATGGAGGAGAGGAAGACACTCGGGGAGCATTCTCAGCTGAAGGGGTAGGAAAAAGGAAAGACAAAGGGACCGAGGAAGATGGGGACTCAGTGGAGGAAAGGAGAAGCATAGAAAGGTGTGGACTCATCAAAGGTGACATCATGAGAGATGCAAATACGACGAGTGACGGGATTATAACAACGATAACATTTATGCTCAAGGCTATATCCCAGAAAAACACAAGAAATAGACTAGGTTGTTAGCTTTGTTCTCTCCCTAGGTGAGAGTAAAACAAAGCAGCGACAACTAAAAACACGAAGATGATCATAGCGGGGAGGTGTTCTATGGAGACACTCACTGGACTACTACTTTTAAGGTGAGAGGAATGTTGTAGGTTAATGAGATAAACAACAGTGCTGACAGCTTCAGCCCAGAAATGAGGGGAAAGAAAAGTATCTAGAAGAAGAGCACGAGTCATCTCTAAGATGTGACGATGCTTGCGTTCAGTGACCCCATTCTGACGATGAGCCCCGGGACAGGATAACTGAGGCAAGGTGCCCTCAAAAGACAAAAGAGATGAAAGGCGTGAGAGGTGTACTCACCACCAAAGTCAGACCGAAAGGCCTTAATAGAGGTAGAGAACTGAGTGCGTACCATAGTAGAAAAGGAGCGATAGATAGACAATAACTGACTACGGTGGGGCATAAGATAAAGCCAAGTAAAACGAGTGTAGTCATCTATAAAAAGAACATAATAACGATGACCACCTTTAAAGACAAAGGGAGTGGGACCCCAAACATCAGAGTGAATAAGTTTGAAAGGAGCAGTAGTCTGAGACACACTCAAAGGATAAGGATGTTGGAATTGCTTACCGAGTTTACAGTCAAAACAAATTACATCAGAAGGAAGAGATACAGCTCCTAAAGCACTATGACGAATAAGGGATGACATACAAGAAGGATATAAGTGGCCAAGACGATGATGCCACTTATGATGAGATTGAACGGTAGTGTAACAGTGATGAACGAATCCAAGTGAAGATGGAAGATGAAAGGAATCCAACACATAAACTCCATTATGACGATGGCCAGTTCCAATCACCGCCCACTGCGATCCTGCACACGACACGAGGTACGATCAAAGATAACCTGACAGTCATAATCAGTGAGCTGGCTAACAGATATAAGATTCATGGATAAATGAGGAACATGAGAGACTGAAGGGACTGAAAAAGCACTAGATGAGAGATGTCCAGTAGAGGAAACAGGAAGAAGTGTGCCATCAGCAGTGTGAACATGGGTGACGTCAGATGGTGAATGTAAATGGTGAAGATGAGTAGCATCATGAGTCATGTGGAGAAAAGCACCAGAGTCAAGAAACCAGAGAGGACAGAAACTACCTGAAGTAGATGGAGCAACCTGAGTGGAACTCGCATGTCTAATTGAGGAGGTAGAGTCTGCTAGATAAGACTGCTGAAACTACCGAAACATGGCTAAAAATTGCTGATATGCAAGAGATAACGAAGCAAGAAAAGACTGTATAGAGTGTGCCTGGGTAGAGTGAGGTGTTGGAAGAAAAGGTGGAATTGGTGAAGAACCACCAAGGGGAGCAACGCGTGGAAGCATAGAAGAATAGTGCGAGGTAACAAGAATACTGTGGGTTCCCTTAGTACAAATAAATGCAGGTCCAAAAGCATCCATTTTTTTTGTGTTTTTTTTAAGCACAGTTACATAAAGATAAGAATAATACAAAGAAGTAAAGACAATACATCACTATCAATATAGATTGTTATAATCAGGCTATATATATATATATATATTTTTAATCAGGCAATGTCTGCCATTATTAATTGTTGGCTGTCATTTGGTGTTGGATTGTAAGAAAGTGGCATAGGAAATCGTGCATGTCCACTAGTGTAAGTGGCCATTAAAGAAGAAATTGGCAACGTCCACTAGTGTATGTATATGTGTGCCATCAAATAAGAAATTGGCATTGGAATACATGCACATCCACTAGTGTATGATGGCCATTGCTACAATGGAACGGAGCTGGTCGACGGCGATCGCAGTGACGAGACGGTGACAGGCCAGTAAGATGGCAGGGAAAAATTCCAAGCAAGGTCACATAAATTAGAGATGCAAACTAGGGATTTGAAAGCATGGATGAATAAGAACTTGAAATCAATGTTGCAGGTGGGGGCGCCATTGTGCGGCGGCAAGTGGCCCAGTGAAGGAGGTGGCCGGGGTTGTGATGGGCGGGATTGCGGGGATGGTGGGTGGGTGGTGGCAGCTAGGGGAGATCTCTGAATGAAAGGTTGATGTTGATGAAGATGGCCGGTAAGGATGACCGGAGAAAGTAGCCAGAGAAGGACAACCTAACCTAGTCCTTTTTTTTGTAAGGGAAACAAATGGAAAAGAGTGGGGGAGGTTGGGCAGTCTGTAGATTTGGCTTGAGAGAAGGCCGGTGACAAAGAGATTGGTTGCAGCGAGAGAGAAGGTCTATAGCGCGGCCGACGGCAGTGACCGGAGGAACCTAGGGCTCTGATACCATGTTAGAAAGAGAAAGAGAAAGAGTGGAACAAGTTCTCAAGCCTTGAACAACTATCATTGATAATCTATGTGTTTACATATAGAAACAAATAGATACCATATACATACATATAAGAATACATATACACGTATATCTACATCTAACAAAATGAAGATGGCCATATTAAGTTGGATAGAAGTCCATAGCAAACCATGCTCTATCTTTATCATCTAGCAATCAACCATAGAAATGGACTTTTTTTTTGTTGCCAAATCAGTTAGAAAAGATTGAGAAAACATATTCTCAATTTGAAACAAAATCCCAATACTTTTCTTTATTCTTTTTGTCTACATATATGATCTGCATATATCAATTAGTAAACCATGGTCTATTTTTAACACCTCTACTGTTTTCAAAGTGAGAATCTATTTACTTTTCAATCTATATAGCACTATGACCTGAACTTATTACTCTTTACAGCACCAACTCTAGTATTTTCAGAAAATGTATGCTTCTCTTTCCTGTTTCAAGCTTTGAACACTAATTGAGCTATTATTATCATGTTTTCTTAATTGGTTAATTAAGCATGGTTAGTTGTTGGGTAATTTTCTCCCTTTAGTATCATCACAGAAAAAGACTTCCCTCATTTTACTCAGTCCACGGGTATAACTCTGTCATCTCAGCTTAATATAAGGGCCAAATTTGTTTATTTGAATATACTTTGTCATCTAGAATGGCTCTACATGCATATTTTAGCTGATCAATTATTATTCAGTCACTCTTTGTTGTCACAATTTTTTATTTGGCGTTCATTGATTGAATTTTCAATAGTTTTCAATCTTTCAAAAATTTTATATGCAAGAATGTGTAAAGGATCATTTCTTTCTTACTTATTTGACTCCATATGAGAGCAACCTCCAGATGCATTCAATGTTATTGTTAAATATTGGCTAGATATCCTTGTGATGAAGCAAAAATCTTAATCTCTTTTAATCCAACGGTCTAGATTGCTCTATTGTTTATATAGGGTTATGTTTGTTGGGTGTTGTGTAATGAGAGAAAAGAGAGAAAGATAGAGAGGGTGAGTTCTCTTGTATTTGGAGAGTGGAAAGAATGAAGGTGTAGAGGAGAGCTCTTGTTCTTGCTTGATCTCATTAAAGCAAGGTAAGATCCTTGTTTTTGAGGTAAGGCTAGTTTTTAGAGCTTGGTAATCCTCTTGTGGCTTTATGCCTATTTCTTGTACTCTTGTTATTCCCCCATGATATAGTGAAGCATTATTCTCCCGTGGATGTAGGCTTGCTCTTAGCCGAACCACGTTAAATTGGTGTCTCTTACTTTATTCTTGTGAGATTGGTTGTATGTTATCCTTGCATTGCCCATTCATTGTGTGATTGCTAGGTATTGTGATATTGCACACCAAGTGTTCGACGAATTGCCACACTAGTTCCGCGCTTCCTCACACGCAACAGTTATCTCATGTCATTATGTGAAGGTTGCATAATGAATTATTTTTAGTAGTCTCACAAAAATAAGTCATTTCTGTTGTTGCTTCTAATGGATGCTTCACAGTTATTTTTTTTTTTTATGGCTTCCTCAATGGCGGAGGTTGACGCTTTGTGATCTCCCCATTTCTTTGGAAAGGCATATATACATCTAATTCGTTGGCATGAAATAACAAAATTCTTACTTTGGAAAACCTTGCAAATAGACGATGTAATAAACTTCTGACAACAACTTGTGTTAACCGCCACTCAGCAACAAAATCAATATATCATCTTTTTATACTGTATCCTTTTGTAAAGCACATGTGGAGATACTTTGGTTGTCTCTTAAGACTTGATTGCTATACCTCCTTAGGAGATATTTGGTTGATGTGGAGATCTCATCTCAAGTCCTTACTTAGGGAGACTGGGATCTCTTGGGCAAGACTATTGATTGTAACATTTGGTTTAAGAGAAACTAGCGAATTTTTAATTCTAGAGTGCGGCATCCAGATTTGATTTCGTCTAAAATGAACAGATGATTCTTCTTTGTGTATCCAGATGAAGGTGGAAGACTTGATTAGCTTAATGAGGAGAAGCTTGGAATTTATTGGGCCTGTAATAACAGTTCAAGTACTTGGGGAGAGACGATGTCCGGTCAGAGCTAGTCCGGTGGGTTAGCTCAATACTATGAGGGGCTCACCTCCTCTTCTTCCCTACCCACTCTTTGTGTGTTTGTTTCTCTACACCTAATGGACCTTGTTATTGTCATCTCTCGTATTGTCACTGCCAGTCTATTCTTTTTTAATATCCTTTGATTTTTTTAGTTTCAATAAATTGTGATTCATCTACTTGTTTAAAAAAACTGAAAAAAAAACCTCCAACAAAAACTTTATGGTAAAGCTTGGATTTATAGACTAAACAAAAATAAAATTTATACTGCACACTGTTGGGATACAGATCAAAAGAAAAATATAATGAATAAGAGAAGATTATCTTCATGGAACTGAACGAAGTTGCTTCATTTATGATATGAACCATTTCCTTCTGATCATTTTTCCACATTGTTTGTGTTAGAAGAGAAGAGAGAGAGGGTGGAACAAGTCCATATGCTTATACAAGTATCATTGATGATCTATGTGTTTACATATAGGAACAAATAGATACCATATATATACAAGTATACATATATATCTAACATATACATATACATACAAGAATACATATACATATACATCTAACAGTTTGAACACTAGTCATTAATGGATACCACAATTTAAGTTCAGTACAATCTATATGGAGAAATTTAACTGTTTGCATTCTTGTTTACAGCCATACTGAGCAAAAGAAGCACGGACTTAAGAGTATTAACAAGAAGTTTAGGGAGAAGTAACTGGCTTTGATGCAGGAGGAGGTGGTGGAGGGTTGTAAGGTCTTTGAGCTTCCACACAAGGCGAGGGTGTATAAATGTGCGATCCACCTGCAAGCAGAAAGTAAAACCAATGCATATTCTCAGGCTTTTGTTTACAAAATTCAATTTATCGACAAACTATTGGCATGCATATTTCTCTTAATGTTGTTTGAACAGAAAGTATATTACCATGAGTAGCTGGGTATGTTGTTGCTAAGAACACATGAGCTATGATGACTACAATGAACATTAATATCTTACTTGCAAATGCCATTTCCTGTCTTGCTTCATCATTTGGGACCCTTGCTATGGTATTAATACCCTGATCTCTAAATAACTGAGTCATTTTGAACATTTGAGATGGAAATTTCCCTTGTTCAGAGTCATCTTGGACTGAGTCTAGCTATGTTCCATTAAACTATTAATTTGGCCGGCCTACGTCTCCACACTTTGTAGGTGATGGGAAGTTTCTAATATTGTTTATGGTCATCTTCCATTATGTGTATATGTCTCAAAGGAATTTGATGGTCTTATTTACTTATTTACATTCACAGCTTTCTCTTACTGCAAACTGCCACAGTTCTGCAACTATGTACATTAGTCTTTCAAATAATCTAATTGAACTTTGACTTGTTTAAAGTCAAAACAGAATGTTTAGTTGTACAGTGTTGTATTGTTGTCTTTGAATCTATACCCAAATTGAGATTGTCCCATCTTTGAGTTTATCGGTAATCCAAGATTTCAACAATGTGCTCTCTGTTTTCCTTTTTTGCTTTTTCAATATTCCATTTTCATTTGATAAAGTTCATGGTTTTCGGTTGGTTTCTGAATTCTGAGTGTACATGAGTTGAGCTTATCTTATCATCGTCAATTTTTTTTCCACTGTTCACAGATTTGACATCAAGTTGGCAGGGCACAGGCCAACTTTTGTGAATTCATAATGTCAATTTCTCTAACCTTCCCATGCATAACAACACAATGCAATTTAGAAAGAAATTTATTGCAATTCATGTTCTTTGTTTAACATCCAAAGCAATTATGCTTCTTTGATGATATGGTCAAGTGGATAGCTGCAATCAGGCACCTCAGTATCATCCTTTGATGAAGGTCTTTGCAACAGTACCTCTTTACAGCTCAAACTCTGTCTTTCAGACCTTGATTAGCCGAAGAGCAGCGTAAGCCATCAGCCTGTAACCGATCGATGAACATGGAGACCATAACAATAATGCAAACAGACTCGCTCACTGGTCCCTCCAATTCCTGTTCAACTGATCCCAGGCCCTAGTGAATTTGATCTAAGTGCTCTGATTCCACGCCATTATACTGCACTCTAACAAGCAGCCTGCAACAAATAAATGTACTTCAAACATGCCATATGAAACGGCACATTCAGCACATAAAAGCCTACAGTGAGAAGAAATGCAAGCATTATAATAGTAATCATCGTTGATGCCTGTTTAGCCTCCATGATTATGGCCCCGAGACCGAGACCGAGACCTTGTGCCACAATCAGTTATATTGGATTGAGTCTATGTTCCTTTGGTCAATTACGAGTTATTGCCATACCTTCATTTACAAGTTTTGCTGTCTAAATCTGTGATCATGGTTTTCTAGCTACTGAATTTGTTTTGGTTTTACTGGATCATTCCAACAATGTTTCTCAATCTCCAGAACACCAAGTAAAATATGAATAGGTGATGAGAAGTTTCCTCCTTTGTTTATGGTCTCATGCAATTAATTGGCATAATTTTCAGTTCCAAATAGTGGAATCTGAACCTTAGGATTGTCAAGTTTACCAATTGTTGTTCACAGCTAAATCTTCTGAAATTGCAATGATACTATTACTGCAGCATTGTAGCTTTTCCTGTAGCTGTTATATCTTATGCTACAAATGCTTTTATTCTGCAATTCTATGCCTTAGACGTCCTGCCTTTGAACTTATACTCTGCATGAAATTTGAATCCCTGCTTTGAAAATAACAAAGTAGATTTTTTGAGAGGATAAAGCCAGCAGTTTGTTTTTAGGCACTGTTTCTTTGTATTCCATTTTCTTTAATAAAGTTCATGTGGTTTGGTCTGTTTCTGTGTGTATGTCATTTGAGCTTATCTTATCATTAGCTTTTTCACTGAGTTGATAAGGCACATTCTGGCAAAAATTTTTATTCTTCCCATGCAGAATAGGAAGAAAAGAAGTTGAACACCATGTTCCATCTTTAACATTATTATTATTATTATTATTTATTTTTTATTTGTGATAAAAGTGGATAAACTACAACTTTACTAAATGAATGAAACAAGTACAGAACAAACAACCAATGACTGAAAGCAAGAAAGAAAAAACAACAGTCAAACAAGTTAGGCGGTCATCAACAGAGTTGATGAAACACCAAAAACTTATAAGCAGAACAAAAACAAACAGAAAATAAAACCACAGCTGAGGAAGATGAAGATTGCCAGAAGGTGACAAAGATTTTCTCCAGCTAATAAGGTAAGGAGGTAAGGGTGTGAATCACTCCTGAGTTGATGGTGCTGTGGTGGAACTATTCTCAGCCGACCATGTGCTTAGGAAATATAGAGAGTGCTTGAATTTTTGCACTGAACCCGAAGGTATATGTTGATGTTGAGGGTCTCGTTTGTAGAAATCCCGGCGAGAAGCATATGAATAATTTTAGCAATAATAGAGAAAACATTATGGAAGTGAAAGTCAAAGATGCGATTATTTTTTCAAGCCAAATACTCCAGCAAATGGCTTTAGAAATTAGACCCCACAAGACTTGTTGCTGATCATCAAAGGATAGGATCCAGGAAGTCCAGATCTCTAAAAGAAAATATGTGTGTGGGTGTATATTTAGGGTTTGTTCGAAGTATGCCCATATTCTTTTGGAAACTTCACACTGGAGAAAAAGGTGATCTACTGACTCCTAGTCTTCATGACATAAAGCACATGTATCCATCGTATTTTGGGAATTGCAACCTTTTTTAGCTAAGTTGACTAGAGTGAGAATTTTATCCTTACTTGCTAGCCAACAGAAGAGAGAAATTTGCTAGGACATTCAGTTTTCCAAACTAAGGATATAATGCACTTCGTAAGCCTCCATCAATTAGGAACTTGTAGAAAGAGCGAACTGAAAAGGTTCTAGAACTCTCCAAGTTCTAGATTTTTAAATCCTAAAGATTGCTACAGCAGTCTGGAATAGATGAAAAAAAAGGCTATCTTTTGAGGGAGTGGCTGTGCCAAAGAATATTTCCTGAAAAGATAGGTATTGAGTGAATTGTTTGACTATAATCCAAGGAAAATTACAGTCATAAAAGTAGTTAGGCTAAATGTCTTTAGGGGGTCTTACTTCTAACCAGTTATTATACCAAAGCAGTGTAGAGTCCCCAAAACAGAGGTGCAGAGGCGGAAAGATGGAATGATCGGGGTGATTCTATCGGGAAAAAAATTTCCTAAGAGGTGAATGAAATAATGGTCCTAGAGGTCCATTGGATAAGTAGTTGGAGTGAATGATTTTGGACTAACAACAATTTTGTCCAGAGTATATTTTTCATCACCACTTACCCAGAAGGGCTTGATTAAAGTCTTTTAGATTGAGAATTCCCCAGCCTCCCATATTTTGAGTTCTACAAATCCTCTTCCAAGCAACTAGATGGAAACCCTTCGGACCTATCTCCGGTCCTTTCCAAAGGAAGTCTCTTTGGACCTTGTCTATCTCTTTGATTATCCAAATTGGCAATTGAAACACTGACACACAGTATGTTGGAATCGATGTCAGAATAGAGTTAAGTAATGTAAGGCATCCCCTTAGAGATAAGTAGTTAGCTTTCCAGAACGTGAGCCTTGCCCGAGACATAAGAATTAATTTCAACCAATCCTGCCTCCTAGGACATCTTCCTAAAAGCGGGACCCCTAGGTAAGTAAGAGGGAGGTAATCCCTATTGCAGTTAAGAATTGTGGCGGAGGTTGCATTTAACTGAAATCCATAAGTAGTTGAATACATACAACTCTCAGAAAAGTTGATTGTGAGTCCTGAAGAACCTTCGAAAAGGTAAAGGATCAATTTAATAATTTGAAGATCTTTTTGTCCTCTTGCAGTGAAAATGATGAGATTATCTACATATTAAAGATGACAGATATTATCCGAAGGTTTAACTGGAACTCCTAGAAGCACTCTGGATTGGAGCTCATGCCCTAACATTTCATTCAGCGTGACTGTAGCTAAGGTAAAAGGCATAGGAGAAAAAGGGTCACCCTATCTGAGACCTCGTTTACAACGAATATAACCATGTGGGCTCTACTTGCAGAATTCAATAAGAAAAGATTGAGAAAATATGATTTAAATTTGATATATAATATATTGATACTTCTATTTCATTTTTCTTTTTCTCTTCATATATGATATGCAATTTTTGCCTGACTTACATCCATAAGGGGATTGCTACAATCAAACCTCTCATTGCATCCTTCAATAACACTTTTGTTGTTGTACAAAGTGAGAATTCATTTACTTTTTCCATCTATAAAGCACTATAAGATGAACTCATTACTCTTTATAACTCCAATCTAGCATTTTCAGACCATGATTTGCTGGAAAACAGCATAAGCCATAACTCAATGAGTATGGAGATCAACTCCCATTCAACTACTACACTGCGGTTATAACTGTGAACTAATTGCTATATATGGCTCATATACAAGTGTGAACGGGTTAATGCCGGAGTGGAATAAAATGGAGGGACTGAGTGTAGCATAAGAGTGGAGTGGTGCGGGGACAACGCCCTTGAGGTACGGTATAGGGTATTTTGGTAAATTATACCTGATAGGGTTTATATATATATTCATGTGATATCTAACTCTAATTTATTCTAATAAGAGAATTGACAACCGCTCCGCTCCCGAGGACGTAGGCATACTCTGTCAAACCTCATTAAATCTCTTGTCTTTGTGTGATTGCTTTCATTTTTTTCCCTTTCGATAATTGTTCTATTCTCAACACTAATAAAGCTATTTCCTTGCCATTGTGTTAAAACACTGACCAGCATCTTATAACAGTACAATTGGAAGATATAATAAACTACAGTTATTAAAATTGGAAGTATTTCTTACATATATTACAAAGAAAGACATGCTTCCCTACCATTTTTAAAGATTGGAACATTGGTCTAGCTATTATTATTATTATTTTGTTCTCCTCATAATTCAACATGCAAGCAGTTTGGCAATTTCCTCACTTCTTTGGCACCATCTTGGAAATAAATTCTCTTATTTATTCCCATTCATGGATATAACTTTGCCGTCTCAACCTTTGATTTTATATGCTATCAAATACACAAGGATCTAGCGTGGTTCGGCTTAAAGCCTGCACCCACAAGTAGAGGCGATGAGAAAAACTCCACTATAATATTAAAGATAAAAAGTACAAGCCCCAAAGCAACTTGGTTCAAGTGGTTAGAGGCACTAACATGGGTGCCTCATGTGGATGTGGCATGTGGAGTGATGAGGTTTGAATCCTCATCGAAGGAATTAACTCATGGGTGATGTTGCACCCCCGCTCACTCACATGCGAACATGAGCTTAGGGTGCGTTTGAGACATTAACTCACATGCGTACACCCATTAACAAGCGCGTTTGAGATAATAACTCACGTGTGATAGAGATACTAACAAGTGCTTGTCGCCTTTGTAAAAAAAAAAAAGAGCATAAGCTTTTACAGAGCTTAGATCAATCAAGAGCTTTACAAATAAGATAAGAAATCGCTAGAGCACTTACAAAGCATGAAAACCAATTTTTGATGGGTAATTTTTTTTGGTTAGATATTGTACTATCATTATTTTTTATTTTGAACATCAAATTTCAATTTATACCATTTTAGTTACTCAGTTTTAATTTGTGTTCACCAGGAGGGTACCAAGGGAATTCTTGGGAGGATTTGATCACATATATGCCAAATTTGTTATTTCAACACCAGTTTGCACATCATCTGCAATGTGTTATGTTCGTGTATGCAGATGGAGGGTAAACTGGTGTTAACGTGGCAAATCCGGTCAGAATACTGCTCAAGTGGGTAGGGATACTGGTGGAGTTAAGGAATATATTTCTATTCTTAGAGGTGGTTGAGTACTCCAATTTGTTGAGATAACTACTAAGGAGATAAAGTAGTGGAGAGCATTCAAGTCCAATGTAGATAGTACTGAAGACAAAGCTACATCCACATTTTTTTGGTAACTCTAACAACTATGCCCACTCTGGCACAGGTACTCAGCTACATGCACTTGCATATTCATATAAAAATGCATCTTCAGAATCGATTGTAGATTCAGGTGCATCTAGGCGTGTAGTAGGTGCATATAGTGAGTTCTCTGCATATAGTCCATTTGCATAATATGAAACCATCAAGACTCTTGATGGTACATCACAACCAATCATAGGAAAAGGATACATCAAGTGCACACCATCCATAATTTTGTCCGTTGTCCTGCACTTCTTTTCCTATTAACATACTCTCATTTAGTACTATTGTTCGCCAATTGAAGTGCATTGTTTTCTTTTATGAGTTTAAGGTTTGGTTTCAAGGCATGGGAATGAAAAGGAAACTTGGAACTGGCATTTGGCATGATGGGTTGTGGTATTTCGACAGGGACAATGTTGATGTTGCTTTAGTGTATGTTCTTGTTATTGTTGCTCGAGGCATTGTGGAGTCTAAGCTACTGTTACATCACTGTCATCTTGGACATTCTTCTTTCAATATATTGAGTCATATTTTTCCATCTTTTTACATGAAAGTAAATAAGGAAATGCTTGTGTGTGATGCATGTGAGCTTAGCAAGCATGCGAGAAACATTTATGTTAGTTATGGTCATAGAAGTTTAAAACTTTGTTATGTTATTCACTCGTGTGTGGGGACCTTGTCTTGTGACTTAAATAAATGGTTACAAATGGTTTATTGACTTTATTGATTGCTACTCCTAAATAACATGGTGATATTTGATAAAGAATAAGAATGAAGCTCTTGTATGCTTCTAGGATTTTTATAAATCAGTTATGGCTCAATATGGTGCACAGGTGAGGATACTCCATAGTGATAATAGGAAGGAGTATATGAACACAAAATTTGGTAAGTATTTGTCAAATCATGGGATACTTCATCAAACTACATGTCGAGATAGGGCACCTCAGAATGGAATTGCTGAAAAGATGAGCTAGCATTTGTTGGAGGTGGTAGGATCGTTAATGTTCACAATGAATATTCTGAAGTATCTCTATAGTGAAGCTATCCTTAAATTAGCATATCTTATAAATCAGATGCTATCTCGAGTATTGGATTAGATAACCCTGTACAAAATACTTAATAGTGATAATAAGTATATTGTTTCCCCAAAGGTGTTTGGTTGTGTTTGCTTCATACGGGATCCCATATCAACAATTGGGAAGCTTGATCCATGGGTTGTGAAGTGTGTTTTCATGGGCATTCAACAACCCATAAAGGGTTACAAGTGTTGGAGTCTAGTGGAATGCAGAAGTTTATCAATATGGATGTGACTTTTTGAATGTCAAAGCCATACTATGGAGAAAGAGAGGATGCTATTTTTTTGTTCAATGATACATGCTCTCCTAGCAGAAGTGATGTTTGTTGAGGAAGTGAGATAGAGCACATAGAATCAGGTGTGGCACCACAACCGCTACCATAATTGGCGACGCCTTAGATGGTTGTTGGATCTATTCCAATCTTTGTGGAAACCTTTGAGAAAGGCCCTATTCAAGGGGAGAATGGTGGTTTAACACAAGTATAAGCAAAGGAACGATCTCAAGGAGACCTGAGAGTGTTTATAATAGAAGGACAACATGTGCCCAAGGGGAAAAGGAACATCAGCAGCTGAAGGTAGCTGAACAACCTACCACATGTCCAGCTCCAAGCTCTCAACCAGTCTCAACTCTTGAAGGATCTTCCTCATCTTTTTCCAAGGCAGGTGGTATGGACTGTCTTTCTTCCATGCCTCTTACTTCCTCTAATGATCTTTCTTTGCCTATTGCACAACCAAGGTAGCCCTATAGTAAAACAGGGAAGCCACTAGTTAGAAATGGACATGAAAATAATGATGACATAGCTAACTTTCTTTTCTATTCCACCATTCCTCATGCATACAAAGCATTTGTTGCATATTTGGACACAATGTCTATACTGAAAGATTGAAAGTTATCAAGCATAATCCCAAGTGGTAAGCAGTAATGCTAGAGAAAACTTAATGCGCTTGCAAAGAACAATACTTGGACCTTATACCTCTTCTCAAAGGTAAACTAGCAATTGGTTGTAAGTGAGTGTTCACTACAAAGCAAACACCATAAGGGAAAAATTTAATATTACAAGGCATGCCTTGTGGCTAAGGGATATGACTATACTTATTGCATTGCCTATAATGAGGCCATCGCAGTAAGTAGCTAAGATGAACACAGTGAGAACCCTGGTGTCACTCGCAGATTATTTTTAGTGGTTGTTGCATTAGCTAGACATGAAGAATGCATTTCTTAATTTATAGAGATTGATAAGAGGAAATTTATATAGAGATATCTCCTGTGTTTGACATGGAGAAAATTGTAGGCAAGGTTTGTCAACTAAGGAAGCCCCTCTATGGACTTAGGCAATCCCCTTGGGCCTAGTTTGATTGATTCAGGAAAACTGTTTGTGATATGGGATACCAACAAAGTAATGTTGGCCATATAATGTTTTTACAGACATCTTGGAGGCTGCATTCCTTTATTACCAGTATATTTGTTGATTATATTATTGATGAGTGTACAATTTTCTATTTATTTTCTATCATTTTGTACACTCATTGGGCATGTATTAGAAGTATATTGTGGAATTCTACTCTAAACATAGTGTGTTTTATATACTCACGCTTCGAGCAGTACTTAAAGACAAGAGAGAACCAAAATAAGTATTCTAGACCCTAAATGAAGAAGATTGAGCTCTCTCAACATCAACTAGATAAGGGCAAGGCAAATCGGATGGCTTACTAGCAACTTACAGCCTGCCTTACAGTTGTAAGCCTCTTCTAGAGAACTTTATGGGCATGCTTATACCCATAAGGAGGAGTTTAGAGTCAAACAAGAGGACCTTATGGGAAGTACTTATGCCCGTAAGGAAGCCCGTAAGGATCATCCTGAGGAGTTTACGAGTAGAGCTTATGCTCGTAAGGGTAATCATAAGGGCAGCACAATGAAGCTTACGGTCCAGTACTTACGGCTATAATCTGGACCATAACACAAAATAGAAGACCTTACAGATGAGATTTATCGCTGTAAGTGTTCCCGTAAGGCTCATGACCCATCATCTCTAGCTCCTTACGACCACGTCCTTACGCCAGTAAGCAGCCCATAAACAGCATAGTATAAATAGACCTGATAAGGATTTTTAGGGTAATCTTTTATTCTTTTCTTGGAAGCGAGGCTAGGAAAGAAAAAAAGCAAATCTCCAGGGGTCCAGAGGTAATTTTTTAAACGGATTTGAATCCATCATCAAGAAGAGGAAGATCATAGTCATCAAGCTTATCTTGGCGGTGTTCGCGGAAGGTTCCTTGGAGTTTCCGGCAATCAACCTTCGGCACGATTGAGAAGGGGTTTTAATGCTTAATTATGTCTATTCTCTTTGTGTCTTGTAAATTGAATGCTTACCCTCCATTAATTGAGGGTTACTTTCTTAGATGTTTGCGCATAGTTAAACTCTAGGGTTTTATTTTTTTACATTGGTTGTGGATCTTATTGATTTACTTATTTCTTAATTGCAATCTATGTTATTTGAATCTAATTGTGTGTTTGTGTTACTTGATTGCTATTGTGGTGAAATCTCTAATTATCATATTTGATGTGCTTTGTGACGAGTAGAAATACCCACCTAGTATAGACATGTCGTAATTAGAGGGGATTGTGAGTAAGCCTAGAAATAAGGTAATTTGGAGAATTCTTCTCCCTCAATCCTCCCTAGTGGGTTAACAAATATTTCCATGCTCTTTGCAATCATATGGAATAGATTTTAGGAGAAATCACATCTATATTCTATATTCAGATTAGGAGTAATTTCTTTTCAAGAAGGATTACTTACTTAAGCAATTCTTATTAACTCACATTGGGATTTCACAGAGTGTAATGCTATTGTGTGGTGACTGTATCAGCACTGTACTGATTCAGTTACTTTTCACCCTTGAAAGAGGGGTCAATATAATTTAGAAAATCTCTCGGTTCAAATAGGATTGTATGTTTAGCAACCTTTGTCCTGCACTTAACAAAACCCTAGAGGGATGCTATGCTCGGACATCATTTCTTCTCCTGACTTCTCTACCCCTTGTTTCATATTTCTAGCTTCCGTTTTCTAGTTCGTTTATTCACACACATTACTACTTTTGGTTATACTAACTTTCGAATTAGGGTAAGTACTAGTAATCTCATTCTTCCCTGTGGATAGACATCCTGCTCTTTAGCACTTTATTACACGATCGAGACATACACTTGCGACCCTATCAATTATGATTATAGGCGATGATGAGGGAAAGATTACTCAATTGAAGAAAAAAGTTACACGAGACATCGAAGTGAAGGATCTTAGACAGTTTAGGTATTTTTTAAGGAATTAAGGTCGCTCAATCACAAAAGGGCATTACTCTTTCTCAAAGGAAGTATGCTTTGGATTTGCTCACTGAGAATAGTAATGTTGGGATATATATCACTCAACAGCTACCTTTATGGAGCAGAATTGGAGGATCAATGTAGATGCTAGAGAGGCAGTTGATAGAGAGAAATATCAAAGACTAGTTGGGCGACTAATCTATTTATGCCACGCTCACCCAAATATCACTTATGCTATGAGTATAGTAAGCCAGTACATGCATGATCTGAGAGCATGGCATATGGAAGCCATTTATCAAATATTGGGATAGTTAGCCTAGGGAAAGCCTTGTGGTTTAGAAGTAACAAGCACATGAAAATTGACACCTACAGTGACGCAAACCTGGTGAGCTGTGAAAATGGCAGAAGTCCACCTCGGGATATTTTGTGTTTGTAGAAGGAAATATGGTGTCTTGGTGGAGCAAGAAATAAGTTGTGGTAGTACGCTTAACAACGGAGATAGAATATCAGGCAATGGCATTTGTGTTATGAGAGATGTTTTGGCTACATATTCTTGTGGTATAACGTCAAGTGTATTGGCATACTTTTTTTAAGCTATTTTGTGATAACCCGTCAGCATTGGATATTACTTATAATAATCCAATGCAGTATGATCGAACGAAGCATATGGAGATGATCAGTTCTTCATCAAAGAAAAGCTGGATAGTCAAATACTAACGATTAATCATGTAAGAACAATAGGGCAATTAGTTGTCTTACCAAAGGTCCTAGTTCTATAGCTCTTACAAATCATTGCAACCAAATGGGTATGATTGATCAACTATCTCCCATCTTGAGGGAGTGTCAAGAGAGTTGTACAGCTGGGTTGGTATTGAATTATGACCCACATCTGTTCTTTAAATAAAGAAGGGGGTGTCTCACATGTGACTAATCCCAACAAAACAACTTCTCAACAGTAGTCAACAAAAATAAAAGAAAATAAAATTTATACTGAGCATTATTGGGAGACATCTAGGAACATTCTATCATCGCACAAGCAGTTTTTCCTCTTAAATACAGAACAAAACAAAACAAAAATGTATTGAATAAGAGAAGATATCTTCGTGGAAATGAAGAGACTTGCTTCATTCATGTTCCAAAGCTAGTCATTAATGGATACCATAGTTTTCAGTTCAGTACAATCTATACGGAGAATTTATATAGGTTCCCAATCCTGTTTACAGCCATACTGATCAGGAGAAATAGCAGAGACTTACAAGCATAAATAAGAAGCTTAGGGATGAGTAATTGGCACTTGTGAAGGTGAAGGTGGCGGGGAGCTGTAAGGCCTATGATCTTCCCAAGAACGCCTGTATGTATAAACCTGCAATCCACCTACAAGAAGAAAGCAGAACCTATGCTTATTTTCAGGCTTTTGTTTGCAAATTTCAATTCATCGACAAACAATTCGCATGCATATTTCTCAAGGTTGATTGAACAGAAGTTTTATTACCTTGAGTAGGCTGATTAGCTGCATATGCTGTTTCCGAGAACACATGAGCTATGATGAATACGATGAACATTAAAATCTTACATGCAGATGCCATGTCCTGCCTTGCTTCATGATTTGGAACACTTCCTATTGTATAAATACTCTGTTCTCTAACTAACCAAGCCGTCATGAACATTTGAGTGGAAATTTCCCTTGTCTAGAGTCGTCTTGGACTGAATCTACGTTCCATTGAACAATTAATTTGGCAGACCTTTGTTTCCATACTTTGTAGTTGGTGGGAAGTTTCTCACATTGTTTGTGGCCATCTTTTGTTAGGTATATGTCTCAATGGAATTAGATGGTCATGCTTACTAATTTACATTAATTGACTACTTCCTCTTACTGAAGACTGCCATTTTTCTGCAATTATATATTGTCTTTCAAATAATTAAGCTCATCGAATCCTGTCTTTAAAGCCAAAACACAGAGCTCAATTGAATAGTGTTGTATCATTGTCTTTGAACCTATACTCAGATTGAGATTGTCTCATCTTCGAACTTATCCTCAGTTGAAGATTTGAATAGTGTGGATTGCTTAAAAAAATAAAGTCCGCAGTTTTCCAGGTGCTCTCTGTTTTTCTTTTTTCATATTACATATTCTTTTAATAAAGTTCATGCAGTTTGGACTGTTATGTGTATGCATGGTTTGAGCTTATCTTATCATCGTCAATTTCTTTCCGTTGCTGACAGCTTTTAACATCAAGTTGGCAAGGCACATGTTGGCCAACTTTTGTGAATTCATAATGTCAATTAATTTCTCTAAATTAAGAAAGAAATCTATTGCAATTCATGCTCTATGTTTAACATCCAAAGCGATTAAACATAGAACAGAAATTTCTTGTTGCGCTAAATAGTGAGAAGATTGACGATTAAAATACAAAACTTAAGGATGATGCTTTTCTATTTTCTCTTCCTTTTTTCTGCATACATGATCTGCAATTATGCTTCTTTGATATGGTCAAGTGGATAGCTGCAATCAGGCCCCTCAGTATCATCCTTTGATGAAGGCCTTTGCACCAGTACCTCTTTACAGCTCAAACTCTGTGTCTTTCAGACCTTGACTCGCCGAAGAGCAGCATAAGCCATCAACCTGTAACCGATGAACATGGAGACCATAACAATAATGCAAATAGACTCACTCACTGGTCCCTCCAATTCCTGTTCAACCGATCCCCGGCCTTTGTGAATTTGATCTAAGTGCTCTGTTTCCATGCCACTATACTGAACTCCAACAAGCAGCCTGTAACAATAGAAGGTGTAAGAAACATACTTCAACCATGCCATGCAGAAAGGCACATTCAGCACGTAAAAGCCGCCGGTGAGAAGAAATGCGAGCATTATAACAGTAATCATCGTCGATGCCTGCTTCGCATCCATGATTATGGCCCCAAGAGCAAGACCGAGACCTTGTGCAACAAGTACATAGCCTAGAATCACAATCAGAGTGAGCACAAATGCTTCCAAGTCTGGCCTGAGCCCTGTCATCCAGTATGCTACTATGGTAAACACAGTAGGGAGGAGCAACTCCATCGGTAAATCTCCGGCCAATCGAGCCATGAAATAAGGAGACAATGTGTACATGCCAGAACGCCGCTCCTTCATAAAGATTGCTCGATCTTGGGGGAACACAAAGACGGCATTGAAGGATGGAAATACGCCCCAAAAGATCGACATGAAGAAGAGTAGGCCTAATCTATCATGCACATTATGAATGTTCGATCTCCACCACATCGATCCTGCAAGCAATGCTGCCGCAAGAACTTGAAACACTCTCAGCGAATTAAAAGATTCGTATCGCCTTTCTTTTAGGCTTCGGTGAAGTAGAATCATGAACTGACTGAACCAGCCAATGCTAGCATAGTTTTTAAATTCCTTCTCCATCCCTCTCTGGTTCACTGATAAGAGGTAATGTTTAATTCAGTATATGAGAAATTAGTTTCCAAACTTGAACATGAACTAGTTTGATTAATTACCTGTATGCACAGCATGTCCATGTTCTTCATCTTCAATCAATTTTCTAACATTCGGAGCCACAATTCGGTTGTAGGACGACACCAGAGCTTGCTTCACATTGGACTTTTCAGCGTCACCTTGGTAATCAACTTGAGCAATCCCTGCATACATGATCTCTATTAGATATGTACCAGAAATTATAAATTTATAATAATTCAATGCAAGAGTCACTACTAACTCACCATTAGCAAGATCAAGCATGAAGTCCGCTGGATTAACCAAAAACTTCGGAGCATAACCAATGGACTCGAAATAACCAACGGCGTCTTTAGCACGACCGAAATACAAACACGAACCTTCGCTGAGCAGAAGCACGTTATCGAATAGCTGAAACACTCGACTCGACGGTTGGTGCACAGAAGCGGCCACCGTTCTCCCTCGCCGAGCAAGTCCTCCAAGCATGGCGACAAGGCGGTACGCCGCCGTGGCGTCTAACCCGGATGTAGGCTCATCAAGCAACAACATGCTCGGCCGTGTCAGCATCTCATGGCCAATGCTCACCCTCTTCCTCTCCCCGCCGGAGACTCCCCGGACAAACGCGTTGCCAATCACTGTGTCAGCGCACTTATCAAGACCAAGCTCCACCATGACGGCCTCGGCAGCGCGCACCTTCTCGGCGCGCGCCACCGTGCGTGGCAACCTCAACAGCGCGCAGAACACCAGCGTCTCACGAACGGTCAAGTGCGGGTAAAGCACGTCGTCTTGAGTTACAAACCCCGTTCGCCTAGTCACTGACTTGGTCATCTCCTTCCCGTTGACCAGAACGGTGCCACCATGCCGACCATGAAGCCTTCCCGCCAAAACACTAAGCAACGTTGACTTTCCACTCCCTGAAGGTCCAAGTATCGCCATCATCTCACCAGGTGACACCATGCCTGTGATCCCATTCAATATGGTTCTTTCCTCTTGTTCCACATTCCTCGCCGGCTTCTGGCCGAGTAAACGTCTGAAACCGCCACTGCCACCGCCACCGCCACCGCCGCCTCCGGCACCACGCTTCACATGAACACTTATGTCCTTGAACTGCATGCAAAGAAGAAAACCATGAATTCACGTAAAAATAACAATAATAAAACTAGAGAATGTAAAGATGAACTTTAGTTATATCTCTATCACCTTTAGAGTTATAGGCAAGCATGGAGTTGAATCTCCATTGCCACCATGTTCTCCTTCCTCACCAAGTGATGTCATTCTTTCACTCTAGGTTTATATGTATATATAGATGGCGTGAAACGAGCTAGATATATATATATATAGAGAGAGAGAGAGAGAGAGAGAGAGAGAGAGTTTGAGATGCAAGTATGAGAGAGGAGAAGAGGGGGAGGGAGGAGGGGGTATTTAAGAGGGAGGGAGGAGTGAGTGCATGGTGCATGACACATCAACCATGAATGGCCACAGGGTATGTGGTACGTGGCAACGTTAGAGAGTGGGGGTATCAAGAAAAGAAGGACCCCAATATTTCATGCTTTGCTTTTGTGACCTAAAAGGGAGATGATGGTTAGCTAGGGTTCAACTTTCAAGTTTCAAGGGCTCACACAAGAATATATTGCCATGCATGATCTGAAATTTATATCTATATATACGAATATTCTATGCATGTGGTCAAACACCGCAATAAAATGGTATAAATGTGGTTGCCTTGAAGTCATACACAAATCACATTGCATGGTTTTAGCTTATAGTTCAAGCATATATATGTACTCCTAGCCTCCTAGAGAAGCATCAAAGGGTTACTGTTTCCCATATTAAAATTTTTAGTGTCCAATGGCAAAACTATAAACATATATATATATATATATATATATTCTCTTTTAGTTGCATGTGGGAGTAGTTGCTAATGAACAGAAATGTGACATGTGGCATGATTGTCTAAAAAGAGAAAATTAAAACTCAACAAATATGATTAGATTAAGGGAAAAGAATGCATATCATTGTGTACTGAAGGTACATGCACTAAATAAAGAATCACTTTTGTGTATTAGGTTTAAGTATAAGAACATCTTTGGTCCTCTCTCTGTCATTTAACAACTCATATGCATCTAAGGGTGCATGAACAAGGGTCAACATAAATATCAATCAATAATATCAAACTTTTTAAGGTCTTATTAGTAAAAAAAAAAAAAAACCACTACAAAAGGATGAAGATAAGCAAACAGAACGCACGTGGGATGCGTATCGTGCTCATCTGTTCCTCCGCCACGTCATCCACCGCACGTGGGACTTTTTCTAAAGTGTGGGTCCCAATCCCCACTAACAACAACAGTGCAACACGTGTCCTTCGATGCCGTAAGGCCGGGAACGTGCGACCCACTATTAAAACCCGGAATAAAGATAGAAATTATAAAGTAAGATATCATTGGAAATGCAGAAAAAATAACTATAAATAATAATAATAATAATAATAATAATAAATAAATAAATAAATAAGTATTGTTATTAATTTATTTGTTTATCTAAAACTATAAACTATGTAATAATAATATTTAAGGGCATGCACTTCGATGATAATTCCCAATGAGAAGAGTTCATGAATATCATCCTGTTCTTCATTTAGGGATTACTTGTCATGCATATATCTTGCCTTTGAAAACTTTTATCAATGTTTTTGTGCTTTTTGAATGAAGAGATATCTTAATCTTAACTTTAAAAAGCTTGGCTTGCCCAGCTGTTGATTCTTCATGTTCGTTCACTATTATCCATTCAAATATTAGGGTTAGGGTTAGTTTAACATTAATAGTAAAACATACCAAACTATGGAAGAATCAAAGAGCTTGTTATCATCTTGTTATGAACTTCCTAACTGTTATGCATGGCTTAACAGTTTGTTTAATTATATATATTCCATTTGGAAAGCAAGATCTTCTTTCTTTGATCATACTGCATTAAAACAGTTCATGTTTTTGTCTGAGTTTTTGATTGGTATAAAAATTGAAACTCTTCATGAATCTCACACCTTTGAGATCTTTCCAAGATTCTTTTAGTTTCTTTCTCAATGTATCTTAAACAGTTGCATGCATGTTATAAAGAAGTTGAACAACTTTGAGAGTGACTTACACTGACCTAATTAATGGCATCACCACTATACATCTTTAAGATGAAAGTCAAGGATTGAAAACTTTCTACGGGACCCATATATATATCTAGAAATATAAATATATAATTGTGAGCATTCAATGTAGCACTATGCATGGTTTGACTTGTACCATATATTGGAATTTGGGTCAAATAAGGTCATTCCACTTGTGCTATATGGTTAGTCAATAACTATGCTTAACTTTTGATCTTAAAGGAGGAGTACTAGTACATGTTGATAGTGTGTGCCCATGCCATTATAAAGGAAGCACAAATGCATGCATGATATATAATATTAGCTTTCTAGGTCAAGCAAAAAAAAAGCCATACATAATTCAACTCACCAATTTTTTTTCCTTTCTTTTTTTTCCCAAGTTTTACTTTGTTAAACTTTTGAGATGTGTTATGATATTGCATGCATTATTTTTGTTCCACTAAGTTGTATTGAAAGAATAAACACAACGAACAAAAGTGATGACGTGGAAACTAAGAGAGGGAACAAGTGTCATATATATATTTTGAATGAAGTTGAGCATATTATATGAACACATATGTCTTTGTGAGTTAGTGGATGTTATTTGAGATCATATCTATCTTGTCAATGGGGACTTAGTTGAGTTGGATCCAACCCCTTAGTCCTATACCATCTCCCTTCTTCACTCTTTAGGAGACTCATCACTTTAGTTTTTCAGACCTCAAAGGCTGAAAAGCCACAACTAAAACATGCTTGTCCCTTGGGGATTCAACACCTAATAATAGCATTAAACTTCTTTTATCTTGTCTTTGTGAGGTGACATGCCTAATTTTTGTCTCCTTATCCTTTATTCATGCTTGATACTTGAACTTGTTTATTAAAGCACAAGTGTATGATGATTAATGAGTATATATGTAGGTTTTTGGGTTACCTATATAGGTCATTGCTTTCTTTTGAGGTCAATATAATTGGAGTGATTGGTGGAGCACTAGCTAAGGGTTTCTATGCTTTATCAACTAAGTGCCCTAATTTTACTTAACTGCGTGTTAACAGGTGTAGGGTATCCAATTTGGTTGGTGAAGAGATTGACACTTGGATTTTTCATTGGGGAAAGACATGATCAAAAGTTAGGGGTATTTCCAATAATTTAGTGATTCTTTCTTAATGAATGAAGTTACCTTTTTTTTTTTTCTTAGCTAGGATTTTAGGGTTTAGGGTTAGGGTTTGGCGAAGAGAGTGAAGTTATTATCAGAAACACCGCACTTGTGTGTAAGTGTGTGTCTGTGTGTGCAATCAATGGGATTGGGGCTAGGGTTAGGGTTAGGATTAGGGTAGGGTTTAGGGAAGAAAGTGAGAAGTTAGCAAAAACAAAGAACTTAGTTAATTGGATAATTAGGGTTTGTAATATACTTCATGTCACTTAATTTTTTGAATCATAGTTATGAAGGGAAAATAAAGTTAAATTTATAATCAAATAGATCACATTTGAAGTATTGCAACATCTCCTTTGTTGATTTATATTTATAGATAACATATCTAAGCCTTTTAATTTGTCAGATAGGCGGCCGGCCCATTATAAAAATTGGCCCAAAAACTCATCGAGATTATTTTTAAAAGTGTTTGTGAAAATTATAATGATTTAAATGATTTTTGTGCTTGAGGTATATCATTAGTTAGATCCATATGAATTTATATAGTCAGAGAATGATTAATTAAGAGTGAGAGAATCATAAACTTCTAATTTATTTTAAAGATTAAACAGAATCATTACCATAAATAAAATTTATATATAAATATAATTTTGATCATGCTCTACTCTAATCTATATAGAAAATTCCTTGGTTGGTCACCTCTTTATTTATTCTTGGAAGAGAACCACAAGCATGTCTTTCTCCCGACCAAATTTGCTTTCATTTTTTTCTTGGTAATTAGATGTTCATCATCATCAGAATTTATTCTTTTGCTCTTTTTCAAGAAACCTTAATGTTCATCATTACATAGATAATTATAAAAAAATTTCTATATATATTGAAAAGTTTGATCAAATAATCATTATGGGAAGCCACTCATGTTAGTACTATCATCTTTAATTTATTTTCTTTTAATCACTCTCAACGTACATTTTAGGTTGATCCGAGAATTAATATAACTATATTGAGTGAAGAACTATCAACAAAGATGAAAGAAGTAAGGATGGCAATAATACCCATACCCAACCCAACCCGACCCAACCCGATCCGAGTTTGACGGGTAAAACCTGATTTGACCGGGTTTCGAGTCGGGTTCGGGTAAAACCCAACTTGTATGAAACGGGTGCGGGTGCGGGTATGGGAATTCTAATACCCGACCCGTACCCGAACCCGAACCCGTACCTGACCCGAAATTAAAATTACTAAAATATTTATATAATATATATATATATATATACTCATATGTTCTACAACTTAACAATTTAGGGTTTTTTATTTTTTCTCTTTGTTTGGTCTTGTAATTATATAATAATTTTATTTTATTTTATTTTATAAAAAATTATAATTACTTTTAAGTTATTTTTTTTATAAAAATAATATATTTTTTATTAATTTTTTTAATATTGGGGCGGGGGCGGGTATACCCGCGGGTACCCGATTACCCGTCGGGTGCGGGTGTGGGTTTGGGTTTTTAAAACCCGTCGGGTTCGGGTTCGGGTTCGGGTATATTAGTGGGGTATCGGGTACGGGTATAGGTATGGTAATACCCGCACCCGACCTGACCCGTTGCCATCCCTAGAAAGAAGATTCAAGAGTTCGTCCAAAAATGCTTTTCAATTCATTAGATGGAGTGTTGGTTCCAATGAATATTTGAAGTGCAGAGAAAAATAAAATAAAATAGTGCACAAGTTTTCAAGGTGTGTGGGCAACACTTTAGAATGAATATATAAATTGACAACCGCTAAAATTAATATATAAATCATTGGAGCTTATGAGTTTAAAAAGAAGGGGTTTTTAGGGATTTCTAAATTAAGGGTGTGTTTTTGGCAATATTGCAAATTTATGAGGTTTTTTTGACAATTTCCACTAAATAAAACCCCTGAGAGATAGAGATTTTCAAAAAATAAAAATAAAAATCTAGAGAAAGACAAAGAGGGAAAAAAATAAAAATAAAAACACAGAGAAAGAGAGAGAAAAAGGTTATAGAGGTGTTCATCGGTGACAAATGGCTCTTACAAGGGATCCATTAGATCCATTTGAACAATGGCGGAGCTAAAAATTTTAAGGTACGGGGCGATTTGCAAAAAAAAAAATTAATTAATAAAATTTTACATTTTTAAAAAAATTATTTATATGTTAATTTACAGTTTAGTTTATAAAAATCAGATGTTAAATAATCATTTTTTTTTATAAAAACTCTGATAAAAATATAATTTTTATATATTATATAAACTAATTTGTAAAAATCAAAAACTAAAACATATATTTTTATAAAAGAAATATATACTGTATAAAGTAATTCATTAAGTAATTTATAAAATATTAATAGATCAAATTAATAATTTTTTGTAAATATTTTTTAAAAAAATATTATGTTTTAGAGGATAGGAATTAATTTGTTAAAAAAAATTTAAATAAAAATAAAAACCCTAGAGAGAGATTTTTAAAAAATAAAAATAAAAATCTAGAGAAGAGAGAAATAAAAATAAAAAGAGAGAGAAGTAACACCAATGAACAATATTGTTACTGCATCACTGTAACACTATTTAGTATTTGGTGTAGAGATTCGACAATGCATCTTGTCCATCATTGCATTATGACAATGCCAATGAGCTACCAGTGGCATGCTCGATGTATACTTTTTATACAAAAAACTTTGATATATATATATACATATATAGATCGAATAATCAATATTATGCGGCTAAGTCACTCATCTTAGTCCTAGCTATTATGTTTTATTTTCTTTTAATCACTCTCAACGTGCTTTTTAAGATGATCATTGACTAATTAAATTAATTAAGCTACATTGACTGAAGAATAATCCAAAAAAATAAGAAGAAAGAAGATTTCCATAGCTAGTCTAAAAATGCTTTTCAATTCATTAATTAGTTGGAGACCAAAAGCGTTTCATCTAGAGTGTCTAATAAATAAGGTTGTTGAACTAACTCAATAAAATCAATGAATCAAACTGAATTGAAAAATATTTAACAATTTGGTCCCTTTCTTATTCCAATTGGCTCAATTCAAAAATAAATTTCAAATCTTTTAAAAAAATTAAATAAAAATCAAACAAAAGTTTATAAAAATATGAACTCACAACCTCCATCAAAAATAAAAAAACTAAATTATCAAATACCTTAATTTTTATTTTTAAATAAAAATAAGAATTTTTTAATTATAAATAATCTATCTCATCTCAAACAAATAAAAGCCCGAATATAACTAAATTATTTTCTATTCAATCTAGCTAGTCTTCTTAAAAAATTTAGTTATTTATTTCAAAAAAAAAAAAAATTTAGTTAGCTTTGAGTTAGGAAATATTTAACTTGATTAATTCAATTTGGTTAAAAATTATACTCAAATGGAATCATGTCTATGAACATAGCTATTTATATATTAAAGTACCGAATATAAAGTTATATATATAAATATATAGCCATTGATCCAATGAGAGTATAGAGAATAAATTAGGTAGGAAAGGCATCATGCATGACATCGAAGTCAAAGCACTAGAATTAAATATATAGACCCAATGGGGTCTGTGAGTTTGAAATATTTGGCCATTTATGTCATAAGTCAAAGTCTTGTGTCAATCCTGCAATAATTAATACAACTTTAATTAATTCAGTCCTTAACATATTTAAAATATTAACATTTCTTTTCCTCTCCTATGGAAGGAAATTTAATTAATTCAGTCCTTAACATATTTAAAATATATATATATATATATGAAACTAAAGTTTTTTAAAATTTTATTTTTTTATTATATTGCTGCGCAAAGCGTGGTAGGCCTGCGCCGGGGGAGCACTTCCCGGTCGGATCTCATTGAGCCACTCTCAAAGAAGGGCTACTTGACTCTAAAGAAAGTATTTTAGGACCTTTTTAAGCTCGGTCTTAGTTTGAATATTATACCAAGATAGTATAAAAATCAAATTTTCATATGCACAATTTAACGAGAAACAATATATAAATAATATATATTTATAGACAAAGAAAGAGAGTTATGAAGTATAGCCAAGTAGATTATATATTTTGAAAACTTGAAATTCGTATCCAATCAAATAGATTTAAATTAAATTCTAAAAGCTTTAACACTTAAGGCTGTTTGGTTGCATGTAAATAGGTGTAAATGGCTATGATGTAAGTTGTTTTACATATAAAAGTGTGTTTGGTTGACTGTAAAACATCACTTACATGTAAAAATAATTACATCATGATAGTGTTTTACTATATTTTGACTTACAACCAATTTGGCTATAAGTGGAAATGTAGCAAAACAAAGGGTTACCATCACCCCTTCAACTTTTTCCAACAACTCTCCATCAACAGCATCCATCAACGCCACCACCCACGACCTTGCCATCATCTCCATCAACGCCACCACCTCCGACTCCTTCACCTTTGATCCCATCATCTCCGCCTTCCTCTCACCAAACTTTGACTCCATCCGCTTCTTCTCCCAAGCCCTAAGCTCCAGATCTGTAGCTCCTTCCTCACATTCTTCTTCTTCTTAAGATGGAACATGAACAAAGGAAGTGAGAAATGGCTTTGCTAGGGTGGAGCTGCTGGCATTTATAATGTTTAATGTAGTATGTGGGAGGAACAATAATTCTTCATGAGTTTTCTCTTCATGAGCCCTATATATTTCTTTTTCTGTATTTTGGGGTTCCAATAATTTTTTAGGTAGCTATTACTTGGGAGAATGTTCAAGGCAATCAATTTGTAATTTAAAAAGCATGATCTCTTTGCTTATGTTATTATTTTGCAACAAAGGTTAAGAAAGAGAAAACCATTCTTTCTCAAAATATTGACTAACTAATGGATAAGCAAGGGATAATGTTTTTTTCTTTTTTTAAAATAAGAGACTTTATTTTCAAGAGTAAATAAACCCATCTTTTGAGCAGTATTAGCTTATACTAATTTGAGGAATAAGGTTTTTCATCTTTTTAATATTTTTTTTATTTTTAATAATAATTTTTTTCCAACTGCATAAATTTTGTCATAGATAGAATTCTAACTTGAATTTGATATTAACATCATTATTAATAATAGCTAGGCAAATTCCCTTGCTTCGCTTCGTTTTTTTTTTCTTTTTTCTTTACAATTTTGATGGATTTAAGGCAATATTACATATAGACATAATTTGAAATAAAATAGTTTAATTAATGAAATTATAAAATCATGCAGAGAGTTTTTAAGAGAATAAATAAAGCAAATGCAAATGAAATAATAGTCAACAGAAGAACTATTCAAAAAATAAAAATAAAAAATAGAATAGAAATGAAAAGGTGAAGAAAATTTGATTACACATTAATCGATATTACAACCTCTTCTATAGCTCATTAAAAAAAATTAAATCAATGATCATATTTTAAAAATACATCTAGTTTCTAGAGTTTCAATATCTTTCATCATTTAATTATATTCTATATTTTAATATCTTTAATTTTTTCTAATTTACTTAGATATAATCCAAGATAAATGGCGGGTTTCAATTATGACATGCAAAATGACTAAAAAAATTTATAATTTGATAACTCCCTATAGGCATACATTTATCACATAACAAATATTTTTCAATCACTATAATTGGTTTTGAAAAATTCTTATGGAATATTTAATGTAAAAATTAATAAAAAAATAATTAAACTTTTTAGATTACTAATTTTCATAATTAATTCAAACAAATATTCAAGTTAAAGCGCAATAATATTTTTTTAAAAAATCATAATTATTCCTTGAAATGCTTTCAAGCCAGATTATACATCTACTTCAAATATATGTGTTAGTTCCCTAGATGTGGTTTGTGGTTTTAGATAAACACTCAATAGTCTTCAATCATACCATTGATAGGTATTTTCTTCAATTAAGCTCCATCCATATTTAGTCTTCAATCAAATCACCCTAAATATGGCTCTTTATATGATCTTGTTTTTCAAGTTGTAATACATTGCCAAAAAAATAACTCCACCAAGATCTTTCAAAAATATTTGCCTCCAAATCAAGACTCCTTGCCATGTCATCGTGCCTTGCCATGTCATCAATTATGCCACGTCATCTTGTCTTAGAGTCAAATTATGCCAATTATAGTGCGGTTGCACTAACAATATGTATAGATGATAATAACAAGGAAAACAATAATCACAGCAAGAATAGTAGTATTAATAACAATATTAGTAATAAAGAATATAATCAGATATATTTGATATTAAGCTAAAGGATGGAGAGTTAAATTAATTAATGAGAGTTAAAGTAATTAATATTAGTATTAACACTGAATTAATTAATTTTTAAAATTAATATTAACCTTAAATAATGAAAGTTAAAGTAATTAATAATTTTTAAAGATAAAATTGAATGTTAGTATATAATTTAAACATTTATAAATAATATTAAATAACTAGTCTTAACAATATGTAATAATCTTACCACTTCACTTACATGGTAATTATACCCCTTAACTTACATCAAACCAAATAAATAAAAAACAAATACATCATTTCAAATTATAGCAAACCAAACAACTGTGATGTAAGTTAAAATACAGCATTTTCACTTGCACTGTAACTTTACTTACATGTAATTTTATTTATAGACAACCATAGTACAATCCCTTACTGATATACATTGATGGAATATCAAAAAATATATAAAGTCTAATTGTTTATATTTAGAGAAAAAAAAATTGAGTGTATATCCTCATAATCTTAGGAAACTTTTTATTAACTTATATATTATGAATAAAAATTAATTTATAAATTATATTTTGGTACAAAATTTTTTGTGTAAGATATTAATTTGTGTATGCATTTTAACTTCAACTCATGTAAAATGAAAATACAAATGTCACGAACGAATGACATTGTGCACACTTGAATAATTTGTTTATTTTAAAAAATATATATTTATAAAAATAACAATTGGGTCTTAATTTCTCTTCTTAAATTTCAAGGAGAGAGAGGCACAAAGGTATATAAATAAATAAATAAATAAACAAAAATAATCAGTGGAGTGCATTAGCCATTGCCATTTCTAGACAATGCAAGCAAAAGCGCCCACATTTTAATATTTTATGCCATGAGCAAAAGAACATCAAATGCATTTAGTGCACCCACCATTATAATTATATATATATATATTTTTATATGTGGTTTCATTATCTAAAATAAAAGCAAATTAAAGAAAAGGTAAAGCATCAAATAAAGCAATGATTCACATCCCAAAACAACAAAGAAAAAAAACAAGGACAAGATCATTATTTTATATGGCCCCATGCCATAATCAATGAGCCAACACTAAACACTCTACTCAAACAAGTAAAACATACATGATAATTAAATAAATTAAAAAAAGAAAAAAAACCCACAAATTAAGATTAAATTATTAAAATGAAGTCAATTAATAATGCATTACATGCACATCATACTTGACAACAGCATCACCAGTAGTCATATTAAGCATGCTAGTCCTGGCCTGAGCATAACCCTGAGCCCACCGGAAAAGGCCACTACCGCCGATGACCGGCATCTCACGGACTTCAGTGAAGACCTCATTCCGGCCAAGAATAGTGACAGTGCTGCCATTATACTTACCAGAAGTGAAAGCAAAGTTCATGGCCATCATGAGCCCAACATACTCCATAGAAGTGGAAGCATAAAAGCCCTGAGCACGGCCGACGAGGTCGGAGGACATGGTTGGGCCTTTGGTGAGAGGGTTGTCGATGATGCGGACGAGGCCGAAGCCGGTGGTGGAGGTTTTGGTGGTCGGAGCTTGGGCTACCATGGCACCGGATGGGTTGGGGCCGCTCATTATGTCATGCCAGTACACTGTAAAGTGTGTTATCTTTTTCTTTTTCATTCTTTTGAGTTTCTCTGATGAAGATGATGATGATGATGAGGTGGTGGTGGTGGTGATGGTAAGGAAGAGGAGGAAGAGGAGGAGGAGAGGGAGAGGTTTAGCCATTAATGGAGAAGTTGAGGATGGCTTAGCTTTGTGTGGATGTATGTGTGGATGTGAGCAAGGACATTAATGAAGGTGAAGGAAGGGAGTTTATATTTGAAGAAGGTGGTGGTGGGGTTGGTGGAGACTGATGTAAAAGTAGGGGAAGGAGGAGGTTTTGGAAGTTTTTGTTGGTGAGGGAAGACTCAAGAGGTGTGGACATGATTGATGTTATTGCATGTTGTTTGTGTGGTGGTGGTCACTGGTCAGTAGGTGGGTTGGTTGGGTGGGGGAGGGGGTGGTGATTTTTCAATGAATGGCATTCATGTAATTTCTGTGGTTGTTTTTTATTATTATTATTATTATTATTATTATTATTATTATTATTATATTGACAAATCACTCTATATACATACTCAAAATCCTTTAGTCGGTTTTTGAAATTAAAAAAAAAAAAAATCAAACCGGTACTCTCAACTTTCAGTATGTGAGTTACCTGCACTACCACTCAAGGCAAAAGTTTATTTAAATTTTTATAAATTTTTCATGCAAAAATAGAAAAAAATAGGTATTCAAACTCCTATAAAAAAATTATATATGTGTTTAGTAAAAAAATGAATTATAAAATTTTCACAAAAGATGAACTATTTTTTATTTTAGTATGTTCTTTTCATTTATTCTAGTAAAAAATTAAAAAGAAAAAAATTAATTAATATTTTTTTAATAAAAATTTTTGTAAGTTAATTTTTTTAACAAATCAAAATGAAAAATTATAAGTTTTTTTCTAATAAAAAAATAAAATAAATAAATAAATAAATAGTTGGTTATTGATTGGGTTGCGGAAGAAGTGGCATTCATCTGTCGGTGCTTTCCAAATAGATGGAACCAACACTACAGATCAATGAAAAACAGAAAAAGAAAGAAAAGGTATTCTTTTATTTTTCATGCTTTTCCTTGCAAGAAATCATTTAAAACACAAATAATAAATAAATAAATAAATAAAAGCCGAATAATCAATGATGTATACTTAGAATGAACATGTGAGACCGTTTACAATGGAGTGTAGCCTACTCTTCAAAGAAAATAAGGAAAAAAATGAATGGGCTTCCATTCCTGTGATGACACGTGTTCATTAAATGTAGAAAAGTGTGTGACCGATGGGTCTAAAGGTAAGTGAAAAAAGCTTTGTATGTTAGAAGTTTTAGTATTTCTAATGAGTCTCAATCGATCGATTTCGCTGATTCATATACTAGTTACTTAAAGTAGAATTTTTTAATGGTTTTCAAATTAAGGGTGTTTAGTTTAGGGTGTATTTTGGTTTTATACATGAAAACCAAATACTTTACTTTTACTGAAATTCATCTGTTTGTTTTGAGACAGATTTGCAGAATCTCGATGTAATCGGGATTACATCACAATAGCTTTTTGATAGATTTTGGCTTTTACGCCCAAATCGGGCGAAACCAAATCCCTGAGATAAAAACCAATGTATATATATACATACATGCATACATACACATACATATACATTTATATATTTATATAAACATATACAGGTACTTTTACACATATACATATACATACTCATATACATATACTTATACAGATATATACACATACATATATATTCATATACGTACACACACACACATATATACTCATATACATATTTTTACACATATACATATATATACCCATATATGTATATGTATATATGCACATACATATATGTATACATATACTTATACATATATATATATACTTGTATACATATATGTATATGTATATACATATACTTATACAACTATATATATACTTATATATGTATAGGTATATACATATATATATATACATACATATACATGTACTTATACCGATATATATTTATATACATATATGTATATACATATATACACACACATATATACATGTACTTATACAAATATATATATACTCATATATATATGTATATATACACATATATATATATATTTATACATATATATACTCATATACATATATACATATATGTATATATACACACATATATACATGCATTTTCCAATTATAGATTTACAAATCCTTTCAAACAAACATAAAATTTTATAATACAGTAATTTCAGTTACATCTAACCAAACACAAAATTTGACTGCACTGTATTTTGAAAATCAAGTATTTCTAATTACATTGTAATTAGAAATCCACTGCATTTAGAATTACATCCAACCAAACGGCCCCTAAGTAAAATCTGTTAGTTTATTATTTTCACTGATATATTAATTAATTAATATATAAGTTTGGTTTGAATATATAAGTTTGGCTGTTTATGGGATTACACTTCTCATATCTATATTTGGGTTTAATAGACTCTTGGTGAGTTGCTGGGCATGCCTATCAATTGACGTTTAATCAATTAGCCTAATTATTTTAAAAAATAATAAATAAATCTCCAAAAACTGGTTTCTTTCCCCATGTTACTTGCAAGTGTTGTGACCTTTATCTAATTCATGCCATTAGTAGATTTTCACTTAAAAGACACACTCCTTCTCCTCAAACAAGAAAGAAGGAAACTTTCGTATTCAATGAATTTTAGAAAATTTAAACCAAATTTATAACACATACATTCTTATCATAATTTCTTTGAATTTATAATTTTTTTAACTTTAAATAATATAGAAATTTTGCATATGTACACCTTGTGAAGTGCATATTTACATCGCAATAAAAAACTAAAAAAAAAAAAATACTTTTTGTTTATGTTATATACCTTTGTGATAAAAAATTAGTTAAAAATTTAATAATAATAATAATAATAATAATAATAATAATAATAATAATAATAATACCATCATAGTATCACTTGTTCCTCCTTGTATTCCAAACTTAGGATATCGAGATTCACAAAATAAAAATTTTTTGAGAGTAAAGCAATATTTTTAAAAATAGAATTGGACTTTTAACCACTCGAAGTATATCTATAAATTTGAAATTTTTAAAGGTGTGTATACAAATTATGTATTATTTAGAAGGCCTTTACAAAATTTTCTTACCCACTACCCCATGTGATATAACAAATAAAGATGGTAAGTCTCACAATCCCAGACGGTTTCCTCATGTAGTTTTTGCCCATAATTTTTAACCAGATATATCAAATAAATAGAAATGGCAAATTTCACCTTACCCTACAATTTTCTCCTACAGTTTTTACTGTGATTTGTTTAGCAGTTTTTCTAGAAACAAGGGCGGTGCTGGTTTTTTCTTGCAAAGTTGGGGGCGGAGAGCATTTAACAAATATCTATTCTAAATTTATTTTACCCTACTAAAAAATTACATAATTACTAGTAAATATTAGATTTTAGAGTTTTTATGATTTTATTATTAATGTTTTTATTTTTAAATTTTTTTACTATCGTTACTAGTTATTATCATTATTATAATGATGTTGTTGTTGCGATTTTATATGAGAGTTATGCAGGTATTTTCATGCAAAAATAAAATATTATTTATATATTTTATAAAAATAATATTTGTTTGTATATCTTTAATTTTATCAAAAATTAACTATAAAATTTTTATAAAGTATTAGTTATTTCTTTACTTTTATCTATTTTTTCATTTAATTTTGTAAAATAAAAAATCTTTTGGTTTAATTATAAAAATCAACCGTTGTCATTGATTAGGCTGTAGAAGAAGTCGCGTACACCTGTCACTGTTATGGTTCTTTTCAAAGACATGGATGCCAACAATACAAGTCTATGAAAAAGAAAAGAAAAAAAAGTATTGTTTTTTATTTCCTATGCTTGTCCTTGAAAATCATTAGCGAAGTCGTGTATGCGTAGAAATTTAGATTTGATAATGTGGTTTCGTGAAAGTGTTCATGGAGTCTGGTTTACTCTTCAAAGAAAATGTAGCACTAGAGGTGGGCATGGATCGGTTAACTGGGTCCGACGGGCCTGACCCACTAGGTCTGATTCACCGGCCCATCGACTTCGGACCCGGCCTTGCTAGGTGTAGAACCCTCCGGGCCGGGTTGGCCCGTCGGACCCGGTGGGTCCGGGTCACAGGAAGCCGGGCACAGGCGGCCCCGATTCCATGTTGACCGGCGGGCGATCGGCCCGGCGAGTTGGGCTCGGGCAGAGCCCGAGTTGGCCCACTTTCAAAAAAATTCAAAAAATTCCGAAAAAATAGCAAAAAAAAAAACAGAAAATTTTCTGAAAATTCAGAAAATTTTCTAGGAAAAAAATTAATTAATTAAGACCACAAGTTTCCAAATAATAAGAATCACACTAAATTTCACTAAAATTTTAAATTACACTAAATTTGAAAATAAATGGCTTGCACTTAATTCGTTTACATGCCGAATCAAGTTGCCTATGTATCCTCATGGGTTTGAGAGGAATCAAAGCCCACGTAGTTCTGTTACACAGTGTAATCAGTCACCCACTTACCTAATTGGTAACATCTAGGTCTTGGTCGGACTCAATGACTGTTGTAGTCGAGCCAGGTGTGCTCATCATGTTATATGTGTAGAAGAAATCACTAGCATCTGTACTTCCTTGTTCTGCTTCTTGTTGCCGAACTTAAGCACATTTCTAGTCATCCGTGCAAACTTGAAATTCAATATTTTGTGGGGTCAATTATGAACGTGTCGAATCCATCATGTTTCCACCTGCGCTAAAAGTCTGCTCGCAAGCTACTGTAGACATAGGACACGCAAAAATATCTTTTACCATTAGTGAAAGAATGGGGTACGGATTTTCATTACCTTGCCACTAGTTGAGGACGTTGAAAGTCATATCTGTATTGATTTCTTCTGAGAACCGGAAGGTAGTGTTTAAATACAAGTCGAGCTCTGTATATTGTGATCCCCTTGGTTTCTTCTTTGCTTGCCTCTGCCGGAATGATTCTCCTTCACCACTGCTAGATTTTCCTACTGCCTCTTGTGCAACTTGTGGAACTATATGGCTATATCTAATACAATAACTATCATATAATTCAACAAGTTGACTCCTATTATCAACAACAATTTCATTGACATCCACAATTCTGTCGGAGTCCAATTCGGATTCTTGAGTATCCACGTCACTAATGGGCAAGCTCATGGGAACCGGTTGGGAATCTTGTCCTCCATTGAATCCTAAGAATTTGTAATATGCTTCCAAATATTCTTGCAAACCTTCTACCTTCTGCCTTGGATCAAGAACAAATGCAACTAAAGCAATAGGAGGTATATTTTTATAATAAGACAACCATTTAATTTTCATAGTGATCAACGCACTAAACAATTGTGGATCTAATCTAAACTTCTAAAATTGTTCAGCCACGTCAACATCATCATATAAAAATAAATGGGAAGTAGGAAAATAAACTTGCGAAAACAAATTAGTACATCTGTTAAAAACCGCAAGCAAATCAATAATATGAGCGATAATTACCCAGTTATACTCATATAAACAAAACCAACGAAGGAATCATTAACAAACTTAGTCAACAATGTCCTATAGGGAAATGTTTCACTAAGAAGCTGATAAGTTGAGTTCCATCTTATTTTGACATCTTTAGAAAATTTTTTAACCCTCATGTTATGTGCTTTACAATAGTGAGCTCATTGTTTCATAAGAGTCATGCTTTTTCCCATATAAGCTACGACCTCCATAACGGGGAGTACAAAATTCTTTAAGCTCTTTCAAACCACTTTGCACACATAAGTTTAAAACATGACAAACACATCTTATATGAAAATATTTTCTATCACATGAATGCCTCAAAAAATCTTCTAAAGGTCTAATTGAGGCCGTATTAGCAGAGGCATTATCAAAAGAAATTGAACAAATTTTAAACATTAAACCAAATTCTTTAATAACTCCACGAATAAGTCTGTAAATATTATCAGCGTTATGAGTCTCGTTGAACACCCTAAAAGCGAGAACGCGCTTTTGGATATTCCACTTGCCATCAACCCAATGTGCCGTAATATCCATAAAAGAATTTTAATGAAAAACATCGGTCAAAACATCGGAACATAAGGAAATTGAAAAGTTAAAAGTACAAAAATACTCACAAAGTTGTTCCCTACCATACTTGTATTGTTTGAATATTGTTCTTTGAATTGTCCTCTGTGAGACCTTCTTCCACGCCGGTTGTAGTGTGCCATTGATGCATTCTTGCACTTGACACCATTCAGCGAAGTTGAACGGCAAGCGCTCGACGGAAATTGTCTTCGAAATTTTATCCCTGTATTTTGCTTGCGAAAATATAAATAGAGATGATCGAGAACCTGTACCTTCATCCACAGCGAATCTAATTTGTGACTGTGATCGAGCATGTCCAAGCTTGTCTGGGTGTTTCTTCTCTAAGTGTCTGTTGAATGTGTCATATCCTCCACCCTTACAATGCTTAAATTCGGAACCACAATAATTACATTTACCATGTGTTACAATGCCATCATTATTATACAATTTTGTAAAATGAGTTTTAAAAATGTTAGATTTTAGGGGAATTTCCGTGGAGTTGGTTGCTTGTCCGGTTTGTGAGGGTACATCATCCAGTACCGATTGTTCCATTGGCCTATCAAAATCCTGAAATGGATTGCTTTCTTGAGTAGGTGGTGTGGGAGTGGAAGCCGAACCAACAACGCTTTTTCCTCTCGACCATCCACCACGTGAAGCCATATTGTAAGAGAAAAGGTTCTCTGTGGACGTGCATAGACGTCCACAGAGAGCTACAGCAACGCTAAACTGTAGCTACAGTAAGAGCTAATCCTAGATTAATGAGTTCATTAGTTTTAATTTTATTTTACTGTGCATCCCATTTTTCTATCGTACTCTTCGTTCTCAAAGCACGAGTAACTCGTTCATTAAATAGTTCGGGATTAAAAAAATGCGTGAACGTGCATAGAGGATCAATCCTCATATTGTAATATCTAAGAATTTAACAACTAATTTCATTCAAATCTTCAACAAATAATTTCATACAAATATTTACAAAAACCACAAGTCTACAAAAACTACAAATAATAATTTCATGCAAATATTAAAAAAATTACACAAGTCTACAACTAATAATGAAATAAATATCAACAATACAACTACTAATTTCATTCAAGTGTACAACAAATAATTTCATGCAAATATTAAAAAAAAACAACAAGTTTACAAAAACTACAAATAATAATTTCATGCAAATATTAAAAAAATTACCCAAGTTTACAACTAATAATGAAATAAATATCAACAATACAAATAATAATTTTATTCAAGTCTAGAACAAATAAAATTCATGCAAATATTTACAAAAAAAAACCACAAGTTTACAAGAACTACAAATAATAATTTCATGCAAATATTATACACAAGTCTACAACTAATAATGAAATAAATATTAAGAATACTACAAATAATTTCATTCAAGTGTACAACAAATAATTTCATGGAAATATTTTAAAAAAAAAACCAACTCCACAAAAATAATAATTTTGTTGAAGTCTACAAAAAAATAATTTCATGAAAATATTTAAAAAAACAACTCTATGAAAAACTAGAAATAATAATTGCATGCACTTTGTAAAAAATCCACAAGTTAAAAATAATTTCATTCAAGTCCAAAAAAAATAATTTCATGCATTTTTCAAAAAAAAAAACAACAACTCTAGACTAATAATAAAAAAATATGTCATAAATACAAAAAAATAATTTCATTCAACTCTACAAAAATAATTTCATGCAAATATTAAAGAAAACAAAGTCTACAAAAACTACAAATAATAATTGCATGTACTTTTTAAAACCCCACAAGTTAAAAATAATTTCATTCAAGTTCACAAAAAATAATTTCATGCATTTTTAAAAAAAAACCACAACTATATGACTAATAATAAAAAAAAATATCATAAGTACAAAAAAATAATTTCATTCAACTCTACAAAAATAATTTCATGCAAATATTAAAGAAAACCAAGTCTACAAAATCTAGAAATAATAATTTCATGCATTTTTTTAAAAAAAACCAAATGTTTATACTAATAATAAAAATAAATATCATAAATACAACTAATAATTTTGTTCAAGTCTACAAAAATAAATTCATACAATTATTTTAAAAAAAAACTCCATGAAATCCACAAATAATAATTTCATGCATTTTTTGTAAAACCACAAGTATAAACTAATAATTAAAATAAATATCAAGAATTTCATTTAATATATTTATTCATGTCTACAATAATAATTTCGTCCAAATATTTATAAAAAAAAATCAACCAAAACTACAAATAATAATACAACTAATACTTGCATGATTAAAATAAGACAAGCCTACACAACTATAACTAAACATAAAAATAAATAAATCATGACCAACCTTGTTAATTGGGGACTTCCAAAATGTAAATAATTAAGAGAAAACCCAAATTTGCACCACTTTAAGTCTACAAGACTCCAACTTGTAATATTAAGTCTTGATAATAAACTCCAAGAATCCAAATAATTAAACTCCAAGATTCCAAATAATATGCCTTGAGAGAGTGAGATTAAGAGAGCATGAGGTGAGAGAGTTGGGAAAGAGTAATAATTTATAAAAACTAAATAACATGGGAATGTAGGTATATATAGAAATTTATAAGAAATTTTTTTTAAAAAAAAATCTGAGTTTTTCAAATTTCAAAAATTTGAATTTTTTTAACAAAACCAATCGCGTTATTACATACCGCTGAGTCGCATGTCTTCAACGTCTCCCAATCCGCGGGTTGACCCGACGGGTTGCAACCCGATTCTATATCGGGTCGGGGCCCGGGCTGGGTTGACTGGCGGACTAATCCGTCAGGTTGACCCGGCGGGCCAACCCGTCGGGTCACGGGTTGGGCTTGGCCCAACCTGTAACCGACCCATCTAGAGACGGGCAGGTTACTGGTTGTTGGCCCGACGGGCCGGACACGGGCCTGGCCGGGTTGCCGGACGGCCTGTACCCACCTTTATATAGCACCACTCACTTTCAAAAAAAAAAAAACAAGCATTGATCACTTGAGTTACATGTCAAAACACACACATATATAAATAAAAAAACTTAGTTAAAAATGAAAATAAAAAATTTATTTAAAAAAAAACCTTAGTTACAAATTTATTATTATTATTATTATTATTATTATGACACATTTCACATTTAGTTTATTATGTCTTAATTATCAATATGAATGACTATATTCATTATTATCATGCTTCCCATTGGATATATGAAATGGTTTGTTTTTATATATACATATAAGATGATAGTTTCATCTATAGGCTCAAATGAACCATTTTTTGCAGAATAAATTATTCTTGAATATAACAAAAAGAAAGTTATGCCTTTGTCAAATCAATTAAATTTATATATTAGAAAAGTACTACAGATATTCTAGGCCACAGGCGCTACACTGATGTATTCGGAAAGTTCCTTCAAAGTTATTATACTTCCATTTTTATTAATATTTTATGATGTTAATTAGTTGGCCGTATAATGACGTCTTTGCTTTGAAACTATGAACAAGTAATCAATATAAACACCCAAACCTTAAAGATCAACTAACTCCCTCTGATCAGCCACCTTACAAACACTTTGAACAGAACATCAAATGAAATAATCACACGATATATAAACCTTGATCATTCTTCCATGTGTTCATGTTTGAATATGTACCTTTTTTAAAATAAAGTCAATATTAATGTTTCCATTTTTATATATCTCGTCATGTTACTTAGTTGGCCATACCATACATTACATTTAAATCATTTCAATTTATCTTTGCATTTGTTTGCCCAAAGTTTGGATTAATATCAATGGTTAATTTGTATATCGGATATGAGAGTGTAAAACTCTTATTTTAAGATCGAGATTAGCCCAAGGTCAATATTAATGTTTCCATTTTTATATATCTCGTCATGTTACTTAGTTGGCCATACCGTGACTACATTACATTTAAATCATTTCAATTTATCTTTGTATTTGTTTGCCCAAAGTTTGGATTAATATCAATGGTTAATTTGTATATTGGATATGAGAGTGTAAAACTCTTATTTTAAGATCGAGATTAGCCCAAGGGTGTGATAAACGTTTATGTTCTGAATTATCTACTTTTGTTAATGGTTAATTGCTTTTGATTTGGTTTTAAGAGCTCAATACTTGTGAAATGTGTAGACCTCTAATTTATATGATCCTAGATATCAAGGAAAAGACTAAAAGATGAACTTTGATGTTGAAAACCCTATAACCAAACCTAAGATCTTAAATTAGAATTTTTGAAGGCCCATTGAATTGTCACAAAACTCAAGGGATATAGTAATTAGGTTTAATTACAAATTGGAAGAAGGAGTTAGCCTAATTAGATACCCCATTATATCCTAACAAGGATTAATAAGTACTTTAGGATGATTCATCTTCAAAAAGTGATTAAAAACAAAAATAAGAGAAGGTAGCTAGGAACATAATTTTTCTAGCCTTTCTTGCATGTGAACCCCGATCCCGAACAACTTGAATCGAATATACATTACCCTCAATTACCTTTGGTGTTCTCGTTAAATGTAGCTTCATTGTTTTAATTTCTTTACTCAACATTGACTTGTTTGTTTAAATAACCTTTAATTATAGCTGATGGGTAAGCAACAACATAGACCTTTGTGGGAATGATTATTCTATTGGATAAACTACCCATATAGTTCCTAAACTGTGGGGTTATTTCTATTTTGGTTACTGAAGTTCAAAAAATTTCAATTGCATCCCTAAACTATGTATTTCCTTCCAATCAAGTCCTTCTGGCGAACGGCGTTAACGGCAAGCTGGCGTGGCTCACCACGTCATTGGTAATTTTCCATGTTAGCTTGCCTGCTAATTCTAGATAAGCATATCATAGCTTATAATATTTTTTGTTTGAGGAAAAGAGTCACAAATGTGTCCATTAATTAATCTGGAATTCTATATCACTCATTCATTGGAGAGCTATCTATCATTCAATGCTATCCACCAAGTAATTACCATATCCCCAGTAATATTGAGAACACATAAGAAATATAGACAACTATATAACTATCTTAGAAATTTCTATTCATAGAGAAACTGTCCCTAAATTTGACTGCAGAACTCTCATAAAAATAATCAAATTTCTATTCTATCACTTAGAGACAACAGAAAAAAGGCAGGTAATGGTCATCTCCAAATTTAATTTTATGAGACAAAAATCAACATTGAAATCACCTTGTTCTTTAGGTTTTCAAAGCAATTTGACAGAAATCAACACTTAAATTAGACACCAAATTCTAGGGCAGGGAAAGAGAAGAGGATGGGCTTGGGGAAAGGGCACCTACCTCAATATTATTCTCCTCCATGACACCACTCCGGCGATTGCTCGGTCTATTACCTGACACACCATGCTCATTAAGTCCTTTCTTCGGGATGAATGAAAAGGAAAGTGAGAAGTTTAGGAAAGTTAAAATTTTCACTATTGAGGTAAAAGAAATGAAGCCATGTGGAATTAGCAGGCAAGCTAACATGGAAAGTTGCCAATGATGTGACGAGCCAAGTCAGCTTTCTATTAACGTCGCTCGCCAGAAGAACTTAATTAGAAGGAAATATATAGTTTAGGGACTCAATTTAAACTTTCTGAACTTCAGTAACCAAAATAGGAACAACTGTTTAATTTAGGGACTATTTGGGTAGTTTACCCTATTTTATTTGCTACTTAACAAAATGTGTGCTTGCAGTATACATCATTAATTTAATAGTCCCATTCAGCTCATGGGTATAGGGGCAAATAACTCTATGATAGATACCTTATTCTTAAAAAAAAATAATAATAATTGTACAAAGTTCTTGCCACACCCTATATATGCTATTGTGAAGGATGTAACACCTAGCCAATAAGGTCGTCTTGAGTGACAACTACACAATTGATCTAAAAGAACTAAGAATTTGCTAAAAATAAAACATGATCCTATTAAGAATATATATATATATATATATACACACACACAACACGAGACTATACTTATGGATACAAACCGCTCCAAGATCAAGCCAAAACTAAAATAAATAAATACTACATCCCAAGGTTAGCTAGGTACTTTTAACACTGCCTACTCTTTCACTGGTTGACTACTGGACCTCTTGCTCCCGCAATTAAACGAAACTTCATTAAGGGGTTGTTTGGTTGCATGTAAGTAGATGTAAGTGGCTGTAAAGCTAGTAAGTGATTTTACATGTAAAAATGTGTTTGGTTTGCTGTAAATTATCACTTACATGTAAAAGTAAATGCACCATCATAGCTTTTTGCTGTAATTTAACTTACAACCAAATTGGCTGTAAGTGAAAAATGCAGTAAAAGCAAATGTTACAATCACCACTTTAGTTTTCCCTAACTACTTTCCTAACTCTATCAATTAAAACAATATTAGCACCATTAGCTTCACAGTCTTCACTGTCAGGATAAATGTTGACGGCGGTGGTGTTCTCATAGTTGTTGTTGTCGTTGTCTTTAGGAAGGCGGCTAAAATTAGGGTTTCTAAAGCCGGCGACGATGACAACCGCAGTGTGAGAAGTAAGCAAAGGGCCAGCGACCATGTCATCGATGACCTGACCTTGAGATCCAACCAACGAGACAGAGACGCTGCACTGCATCGTCGGCAACGACGACGGAAGCATGAAACCGGAAAGAGATAGGATTTCAAACCTTCCACGGAGGAGAATGGTAGTGATAATCACTATATAGATAGTTTAGATCAAGTGGAACAAGTTTCTTATAGAAAACAACTTGTAATTCTCACACACTTGATCTTAAAAATTCACAGAAGCCCAAGAAACCAGTAAAACAGTGAAACAGACATGAATGTTACAGAAACAATGATACCAGATTGTATATAACTCTGATTCTTCTCAAACTCAATACATATGAAGTTAAGATCAAGTACAACAACTCTCTTATAAAAACTTTGGATCAAAACACACTCAAAGAAGCAGGAAAATTCATACATCAACCAATACTCAAACAAAAAACCATAACATTCTTACATAAAAACTCATGATATATCACTGTGAAAGTTTAGTGACCGAATTGAACTGAACCTGCTTAGTCACACCACATGCGTCAGATGCTCCTCAGCTGCACCGCTTGAGTCATTTCCATGCCTCGAACTTGATACAAAGCCCTTGATCATCAAATCTCAGCCATTCAGAACAAACACAATCCACATCTCTTTAAATGCCTCGAACTTAAACCTCTTGTCATGATGGATGAGATCTTGGCAACACGATCTCTGGCTAACCTCGTTGCTGAGATTATTTTTCCCTGCCTCAAACTATGTACTCACTTGATCTTCAAATCCTGACCATCCATCACATTCCCACCGATTCTTCAACTGACTTAACAAACTTTCAAATATGGGAAAAGACTAACATACCCTCTACTTCTTATCAAATGACACCAGGACACACTGAGCTGCAGCTTCACTGCTTCTTCTCTGCAATTGTACTTGATCTTCAATCAATTTCAACAGGTAGTGGCAGGGGTTTGCATCGGTTAACGAAGGATGACACTGGAGACGGAGTTAGAGCCGGTGAGGACACAAAGACTAATGGATTAGCTGCGGGCGAAGGAGGCGATGACATCAACGATGTCGTGGTCGGTGGAGATCTCGAGGATGTGGGTGTGCATGCCGGAGAGATGAGGCTCGGTGTTGCGGGTGATGACGAGTAGGGGTTTGGGTTTATTCTTGGAGCTCGGAGGACGGCCGCGAGGGTGGCGAGCTACTTCAAGACCGTCGTCCAGACCTGTGTCGCCCCCTCTAGCATTGATTTCCCCTTCCGATTGGCATGAATTTCTCTTTTTTTTTAAAAAATTATTTTTATTATTATTTTTAGTGATTCCAATCTTGCAATTAATCAAATTAATAAATAATTAAACATATATATATATATATATTGCTGTGAGGTTCTACAGGATAGTTTGTATTAGTTTTCTTTTATCATGATTAAAAAATAGTTATTTATGTTTTATTTAATTTAATATTATATTTTAAAATATAATTGCTATTTAATCTATATAGAAAAATATTTTTATAGCATGTAATTGAATTATATTATATTTTTTAAATATAATGAACTACCACTGAATTAATTAATTTTTAAATTAATATTAATCATAAATAATGAGAATTAAAGTAATTAATAGGTTTTAGGGATAAAATTAAAGCATAGTATATAATTAAAAAAATTTATAAATAATATTAAATTACTAGTACTGTTAACAATATGTGATATGAGTAATCTTACCATTTCACTTATATGGTAATTATACCACTCAACTTACATCAAACCAAATAAAGGAAACACAAATATAGCATTTCAAGTTACATCAAACCAAACAACTATGATGCAAGTTAAAATACAGTGTTTTCACTTATACTGTAATTTCACTTACATGTAAATTCACTTACAGATAATCAAACAACCCCTTAGTTGGTAGTGGTTATTTTATTAAAGAAATATAAATAAAATAAAAGAACTTGAAATCGAACGTTTAGTAGTTTTTAAATTTAGTTAGTACTGTTCATTCACTATTTATGAGTCCCCTATGAGAGAATATCATTTCTTTCCTCTCCAACGTTGTATAATAGGGAGGATTTATTAATTTGATCAATTTGGTTCCTGTAATATCTTCTGGGTGTGGAAATAATAAGACTCTAATTAACCCATGTGACGTATGACCAAGTTAGTAAATCTCTAAGGGGTCATTAAGCTACCATAACTTGTGTATTATAATACTTATTTATCTCTTGACACCTTTTTATAAATGGTACTTATGGCCTCTGTAAAAAAAAAAAACAGACACCACCTTATAACTGCTTGGTTTTTTTTTTTTAATCAACAAGCCACGGTGTTCTACATGACCATGAGGCAATGATTATCTTAGGCAACAATGCGAACTTGTCAAGCCAGATGCAAGCCCTCACCATGTGCAGGTGGGGATTTGACATTGTACTTAGATTCAAAGACAATAATGCAACCACATACAATTAAGAATTCTTTTTGACTTTAAAGACACGATTCAATGAGATTATTTGAAAGACTAATCTATATAATTGCAGAAAAAAGGCAATCTGCAATAAGACGAAGCTGAGAATGTAAATTAGTAAACAAGATGATCAAATTCCATTGAGACGTGTTCATAATGAAAGATGACTATACAAACAATGTTAGAAACTTCCCACCACCTTGCCAAATTAATTCAATGAGATAATTATTTCAAAGACTACTGTATATAATGCAGAAAAATGGCAATCTTGCAATAAGAGGTAGATGTGAATGTCAATTAGTAAACAAGATTGTTAAAATCCACTAAGACGTGTACCTAAAGGAAGATGACTATAAACAATGTTAGAAATTTCCCCCCAGGTACAGAGTGTGGAAATAAAGGTCTGTCAAATTAATTGTTTAATGAAACATGTAGACTCAATCCAAGATGACTCTGAACAAGGGAAATTTCCTCTCAAGTGCTCATGAATGCTCAGTTAGTTAGAGAACAGAGTATTTATAATATAGCAAATGTTCCAAACCTTGAAGCAAGACAAGAAATGGCATCTGCAAGTAAGATCTTGGTGTTCATCGTAGTCATCACAGTGTTCTTATCAACAGCATATACAGGTACTCAAGGTAATACACTCTCTGTTCAATCAACATCAGGAGACATATGCATGCTAATCTTTTGATGATAAATTTAATTTTGTAAGCAAAAGCATAAAAACAAGCATTGGTTTTACTTTCTGCTCGTAGGTGGATCCCAGATTTATGCATACAGGCGTTCTTTGGAAGCGCTTAGACCTTACAGCCCCCCACCACCTCCTCCTTCACCAGGACCAATTACTGGTCCCTAAGCTGCTTATTTGTACTCATAAGTCTCTGCTTTTTTTATACAGTATGGCTGTAAACAGGAATGCAAACCAATAAATCTGTCTCTGTGTGTGTGTGTGGATTGCACTGGTCTTATGGTATTCATTAATTAATGAGTGGCATTGGAACAATATGCAAAAATATATTAAGAGGGATATAATTCGTCTTGTAAATGAAGCAAGCTGCCCCCTTCACTTCCATGAAGAATATATGTTCCTTGATGTACGTCTCCCAAAACAATATGGAGGATAAATTTTATTTTCTTTTAGTCAATAAAAATTAAAGATTAAATTTGCATAATAAGGTTTTGGTTTGAGATTCTAGCATAGAAATATGCCTATAAATAAAAAAGAAATTGATAAAGATGAAATAATTAATTAGTAATGCATTACATGCACATCATACTTAACAACAGCATCATGAGTAGTCATATTGACTATGCTAGTCCTGGCCTGAGCATACCCCTGAGCCCACCGGAAAAGGCCACTGCCGCCGATGACCGGCATCTCTCGGACGTCAGTGAAGATCTCATCCCGCCCAAGAATGGTGACAGTGCTGCCGTTATACTTGCCGGAAGTGAAGATAAAGTTCATGGCCATGAAAAGGCCAACAGACTCCAAAGAAGTGAAAGCGTAGAAGCCCTGAGCACGGCCGAGGAGATCGGAGGACATGGTTGGGCCTTTGGTGAGAGGGTTGTCAATGATGCGAACGAGGCCGAAGGAGGTGGTGGAGGTGTTGGTGGTCGGAGCTTGGGCCACCATGGCACCGGATGGGTTGGGGCCGCTCACTATGTCATGCCAGTACTCTGTGAAGTGTGTTAGCTTTTTGTTTTTCACTCTTTTGAGTTTCTCTGATGATGATGATGATGATGATGATGATGATGATGAAGTGGTGGTGTTGATGGTGAGGAGGAGGAGGAGGAGAGGTAGAGGTTTAACCATTAATGGAGAAGTTGAGGGAGATGGAAAAGTGGGGGAGGTGGAGGTGCTAGGCAGTTCTTAGTTGATGTTATTGCATGTTGTTTTGGGTGGTGGTGGTGAGAAAGTCGGTGGGGAAGCGGTAGTCTACTGATTTTTATTGAATAACATTGCATATATGTTTATTTGTGTGGTTATTATTATTACTATTATTATTATTATTATAAGAAGTTTGTGATTTTATTTGAGGGTTATAAAAAAAAAAATATAGATATATTACTCATTTATTAAAAAATAAAAGTAAGAAAAGCAAACAATGATAAGATAAAAAAAGTTTATTAAAAAATCTATTTGCGGGTTTTGCTTGTGTCTTCATGCAAAAATAAAAAATTACTTATATATCTTTAAACTAATATATATATATATATGAATAAGTCATCGTTTAGACATATTAAATTTTTAACCATAATTTAAGAGGGAGTTGCATCCTAAATGTTCAATATGAGAATTAATGGTATTATTGTTTATGTGATAATGTTCATTTGATAAAAATCAAGTAAAAAATTATAAAAAAATAATAAACTATTATCTATTTTTTCTTTTTATTTATTTTTATAAAGGTATAATACCCTGAATAATCCCTCTATTATTTCGAAATGGCCCTCTAGTCTCTCTATTATTTTTTGCCCTTGAGAGGTCCTTGTATTATTTAGTTTGGGAAAAAGCAGTCCCTCCGTCTAACTCGCTGCCTCTTTTTTCGCCTCTGCCACTAACGTGGCATTAATTTGCTATAAAAATAAAATATTATAAAAATTCAATTATCCCTTCATCTTCAAGCTCAAGAGCATCAATGATGGACAACCATCAACCCCACTTCTTATTCATCTCGCCGAGACTCGTGACGCCGCAATTCACACCAACAACCATCTCACCGAGAACCACTCCTGTTTCTTCCTCAACGACGATTCGACCTTCTTCCCTGCTCCAAACTCCTCCTCGACCAGTCGTGCAAAAACACACTAATACTACAAGCACTAGCAACTTCTCCGATTATCTCATTAAGACCCTGCTGGCCGGGCTGAAAAGTTGAGGACTTGCTCATCGACGATGATGCCGCCAAGGCCGTTGCCGAGGCCACCGCCGCCCACTTCCATGTCCTTCATAAAAAAATCCCACATTTTTTTCCTTTGATCTCTAGTTAGCTCTTTTTTTTCTTTGGATTCTTATAAAGCTTAGTTTTTTAGCTCAGGTGGAGGACCTTGCCGACGAGATTCCTAGCTAGGCAGGGCCACATGTTCCTCAATCTCCGGCTATCTATTTCTCCGACGCTGTCGCCACCATCTCTTCAGTCAAGCAAGTGAACAGTATTGCTCATAGCAAAAGACAGGCAAGTGATGATGCTTTTTAGAGTGTTGCAACTCTTTCCGGTGATCTCTAGGCGTCAAAAATAAGAGACAAAGAACCTATGTGGCTCCTTTTTGCCTTCTTTTCTTTCTTCTTTTTCTTTGTTTTGGTACCATTGAGTTCAAAGATCAAAGTTTTACATGTTGGTGCTTTGCTTTTGTTTCATGTGGAAGACCGATGGATTTGTTCTTTATTATTATGTATAGAATCCTGATGAAACTGCTTCGGTTTTGAATTTTTATAATATTTGATTATTTTTTATTCCAAATTAATGCCACATTAGCGGCGGAGACGGAAAAAGGGACGACAATTAGACGGAGGAATTGCTTTTTCCCAAATTGAATAATACAAGGACCTCCTAAGTGCAAAAAATAATAAAGGGACTAAAGGGTCATTTCGAAATAATAGAGAGACTATCCAGGGTATTATACCGTTTTTAAATTAATATTTTTGTGGGCTCCTTTTTTTTCTCACTCGGCCTTTTAATGAAGATTGACCGGTTAAGAATTATGGATCACAAATCAAATTTTAATATTTTGTAGACTTCAAGGGATTGTCTTTCATGACTTTCATTAGGGGGAAGGCCCTAATGTTAATTACCCTGGACATTATTGCAGGAACCTCCGTGTAAGAAAATAAGTGTGAACAAGGAAACAAATTTTGACAAATAAATTTTATTTATTTCAATAAACATGAATTCAAAGACTTCATTGAAAGTTCAAAAAGTTTGGAATTTGATCATCTTAATGCAGCAATGATTGTAGCATTTCATCACTTTCCGACTATTTCGGTGAAAAACGTGTCTTGACTTTTGTTGACTTTTGGTCTTCGTCAACGGTTAAAATATGCATCTTGAACATGATTTAGAAACTTGTGAAGTTATGTATTAATAGATATTTGAATTTACATCTTGGACTTGATTTAGAACTAGATTTAATTTTTCATAGACTTCGGCCTTTAGGCTTGCGAAACTTTTTGCAACTTGTGAAATCTTCAACGCTTTAGCCTTGAGGTTGTTGAGCTCACTTGTTAATTCGTTTAAATTATCTTGAGCATGATTTAGAAACTTGTGAACTTGTGTCTTGGATATTTGAATTTGCATCTTGGACTTGATTTAAGAACTTGATTTGACCTTTCATAAACTTCGGCTTTCATGCTTGTGAAGTTTTTTTTATGACTTATGAACTCTCCAACGCTTTATCCTTGAGGTTGTTGAGCTGTTGAACTCATCTGTCGATTTTTTTGAAACTTGGAACTTGGACATTTGAATTTGCATTCTTTGATTTGATTTGGAACTTGATTTAACTTTTCATAAGCTTCGGCTCTCATGCTTGTGAAGCTTTTTTACAACTTGTGAACTCTTCAAAGCTTTAGCTTTGAGGTTGTTAAGCTCATTAGTATCTTAGAAATTTGATTTGGATCTCAAGTTGTGGATTCTCTCTGAATCACTAGCTTGAATGATTTTTTTTTACTTTTGAAAAGCTTCGGCTTTTATGCTTGTGAAACTTTTTGCAACTTTTGAACTCTTCAATGTTTTAGTCTTGAGGTTGTTGAGCTCATTTGTTGATTTGTTTGAAACTTGGGTCTTGGACATTTTAAGTTTGCATCTTGGATTTGATTTTGGATTTCAAGTCATGGATTCTCTAATGGAAGAAAGTGTTGATTTTTTTTTAATTTTCTTCCAGGTCTTGACTTATGAAATTCTTTAAGTCTTCGACTTTTGATGTCTTAACACTGCTGAGTTCAGTTGTCAGTTACTTTGAGTTTTTTTTATGGCTTAACTTGTGAAACTCTTTGCGTCTTTGACTTCTGTAGTTTTGAGACTACTAAATTCTTTTGTTGCTTCATTTTATTATTATTATTATTTTATTTTTTTGTTTTAAAATGCTTTTCTTTTGAAGATCTTGAAATTCTTTCATCACTCCTTAAAGAGTTAATGGCCTCAAACAGGGTCCATAAGCTCAAAGAGAGTTTAAAAAGGGTCTTGGAATTTTTTTAATCATTCCTAAGAGAGTCAATGGCCTCAAACATGGTCCATGAGCTCAAAGAGAGTTTTAAAAGTTTTTTTGAATTTTTATCATCATTCCTAAAAGAGTTAATTGACTCAAACAGGGTCCATGAGGTAAAAGAGAGTTTTAAGGGTTTTGAAATTTTCTCATCACTCCTAGGAGAGTCAATGGCCTCAAATAGGGTCCATTAGCTCAGAAAGTGTTTAAAAAGTTTAAAAGGTCTTCCGACCTGCAAATTTACATAAATGCCCCTTGGCAAGAAATGAATCTCATAATTTAACTATTTTTTTTTATTTTCATTCATTTTTTCTTCTCTCTCTTTTTTTTAAACCAAAATTTCCTTCTCTATGATTTTTTTTTTACTAAGAAACCTTTTTTCTTCTCTTCTTTTTTTTTGCATGGAATTCATATGAGCATCTACCTCTTTGAACTTGACGAAACTCTTAAGGCATGTCTCGAGATTTGTGCTAGAGTTATGAGCATCATCTTGCTTGCCATGGATCAAGTAATCGTAGCCGAAGGGATGTCATTGGACTTCAATGACGCCTGGTTGATATTTTGGATTCTGCCAGCGTGGCAACGGCAGCATAAGCCATATATCGTCACCACCACATTGTCCTCATTTTCATCTTATACTGTCCTTATCATCCTTAGCTTTTCTGGTAATGGCGTTCACAGAGGGAGGAAATGAAAAACATGCATATGCTCTTGTTTATGTGCATGACTTAAAACAAAAATATGCAAAGGGACGGGTTCCACCAAGAGACTAACATTATGAATGATTTATGGCATGGGCATAGGGTGTACAACCGGAATACATCTTATATATTTTGCATAAAGTTTCATCTACCTCATTAAGATGAAGATTTTTTTTTCTATGGCATTTTGCATGGATTAAACCAAACTAGAACATGTTTATATATATATATATATATATATTTGTATGAGATTTTATAAGATCATCTACCTCCTTGAAGTGACGAACTTCTCAAGCATGCCTCGAGATTCATGCCAGGCTTATGAACATTTTGCTTGCTGTGTGTAAGGGGGTCATCACCATCGTCAAGCATCTCTGTGAAGTTCTTCTTCACCTTTATCTTCACAATAGGGCTTTCTCGTTGAGGCCTTAGATGGAAGATGATGACGCTTAGACGATTACTGGCTGGGGATCCACTACCTTGCAAGCCTTCAAAAGCATGACGAGGCTCTTGATGTTGTTGTGTACATAGGAGCTAAGGTTGTTGATCATGTATAGAAGTCCGGCTTGCGCAGCGAGATGCATCATGTGAGAAATGGCATGACGTCGACGAGCTTCACAAGGAGTTTTGCATCATCATCCGTCCCACCCATCTGTATAGCATCAGATATATTCTGTTCTTGCCCTTCTTCATCTCTCTTTTTTTATTCCCCCCTGGACCTGATCATACTCACTCTCTTCTTCCTCATACTTACTGATATACATTGATGGAATATCAAAGAATATATAAAGTCTAATTGTTTATATTTAGAAAAAAAATTGCATGTATACCCTCTAATCTTAGGAAAATTTTTATTAGCTTATATATTGTGATTAAAAATTAATTTATAAAATATATTTGGCACTTGTTTTATGGGCACAAAAGTTTTTTGTGTAGAATATTCTTGTCCCACACTTCAACTCATGTAAAATAAAAACACAAATATATTGAGGGATTAAGTTGTATACACTTGAACAATTTGTCTATTTAATATATATATATATATATATATATAAATAACAATTGGTTCTTAATTTTTGTTTTAAATTTCAAGGAGAGGGAGAGGCACAAAGGTTTATAAAAAAAGAAATAAAAATAATCAGTGGAGTGAAAAAAATTATAAAAATAACAATTGGTTCTTAATTTTTGTTCTTAAATTTCAAAGAGAGAGAGAGAGAGAGAGAGAGAGAGAGAGAGAGAGAGAGAGAGAGAGAGGCACAAGGGTATATAAATAAAAAAAATAATCAGTGGAGTGGCACTTGCCATATCTAGACAATGCAAGCAAAAGTGCCCACATTTTAATATTTTATGCCATGAGCAAAGAACATCAACCATTCGTTTGGATTAAGGTAGTGTTCACCCCAAGGCATGGGGATCACTCTCACTTTTGGTGTATACCTATGTTTGGGTATGCACCAAAGGAAGTGAGACCAGGTTTGTGGAGGGGTTTCATCCCCCCACAACCTGGAACCAGCAAACCCCCCAATTTTTGGGGGAATGCTAAATCTTGATAACAAAATTACAAATATACCCTCTAAAAAAATCAAAAAATTACATCTTTTCATATATATAAAAAAATTATTATAGCCTTAATTGCTCCTTTCCTCTTGCCTCATCGTCTACACAGTCATCCAAATCGCTCGTCCGTCTGCCCTCGCTGCCGCATTAAAGACTAGTGGTGGAATTCTTCTCCCAGAGAAGCTTAATATAAGGCGAGATTTTGTTCTCTTTCTTTGGTTCATCATGAATTATCTATTTTATGCATGGTTCTTGATGGTTGGATCTTCGGACTCCTTCACCACAGTCACACTCTCACCTGAAACCCTTCTCTTCTCCTTCTCTTTTTTTTCTTTTCATCTTCTCAGTGTTTGGAGAATTAAGGCCAAAAAGAGTGGGAATGGATTCAAAGTGGGAGGAAGAATAGGAGGAGGGAGAAAAGAAGGGCGGGTGGAGTTGGAAAAGAAAGATGGGATTGAGAAGGAAGAGAAGAAATGAAGATGAAGAGAGATAGAGGAACGGGAGAAGATGAGGTTCTGGCCAAAAGATACCATATCTCCATTCATTATCATTGCTATATAGGGATTATTACATAGGTGTAACAAACTTATCAGAAAAATAACAAACTACTCATTTGGCATTTCATGACTTCCAATTAATTACAAACATCCATGAACTTGCATGATTATTAATTATCTTATTTTGGTCATCAAAGTCTGCTAATGAATTTAATTGAGTGTGTGTATATAACTAAATAAATATTCATAACTATTTGGTTTTTAATATTTATTTCCATGCTGCTTCTTTGAAGTTACACTTATCTGTATAAAAAAAATGAAAGGTTACAAACATAGTAGTATGGTAAGGTTAGATGTCAGTACTAATTAATTTTGGCTTGTTAGTCAAATACATAAATGGTGCAATCATGATGAGGTTGGAAATTGCTTTAAAAAAAAAAACCATGCTTCTACTTGTTTTTTCTCTTAATATTTGTGTATATTCAAAAGAGGAGAAAGTTTGGCGCATGCTTGCTGTTTATTTCAATATAATTGATGTAAATTGTCTTTATTTGTTTTGTTTTCTTTGGTTATTTTATATGGCTTTAATAATTTCTTGAAAAAAAAGTATATTTGAATTATTATATTTGCTATCTTCTAGTTGTTGTCATGGAGGAATAAAATGAAAATGAAAAACAAAAGGCCTAAATACATATGTTTGCTAAGTCTGTTTAATAACTATAATAGAAATTACATATATGTATATAGAATATGACCCTATTTATGTATGTCAAAATTAACATACTTTTTAATTCCTATGTTAGAGATGGACATTGACAATATGGATGAATTTGAAGAACTACAGCTATATGCAATGCATATGTGCTTCCTCTTCGTAGTAAACATCATAATCATTGCATGAGTAATAAAGCAACGCACTCTTAGAAATAGCCCGGATTGAACAAGAGCTTGAGTCATCATCCATTAGGCGTCGCAAACAATATGACTACCTACATAAGGTGGTTTACGATAGTGATGTTAAATGCATTGATAATCTGCCTATGGATCGATGTAGTTTTCATAGACTATGCCAACTACTAACTTCGATCAGTGGGCTACGAGGCATAAAAAATGTTATGATTGAAGAGATAATTGCGATGTTCTTGAATATCATAGCACATCATGTGAAAAAAAGGATAATTAAATTTGATTTCGTCTGGTCTGGAGAAACAGTTAGTAGACATTTTCATGCAGTTTTGAGGTTAGTTTTTCTTTGTCATGGCGTCCTACTCAAGAAAGCCGAACCAATCCCTAAAAATTCAACTGACTTTACATGGAAGTGGTTTATGATAAATATTTCAATTTCATATGGTTTTTTATATTTTTGTTCTTTTTTAATTTTTATTTATTGTGGTTGTTTTACAAATAAGGATTCATCTTTTATTTAATGTAGAATTGTCTTGGAGCATTAGATGGAACTCATATAAGAGTGAATGTTCCTAAAGTTGATCGACCAAGATATAGATTAAGGAAATCTAAAATCACTACTAATGTTCTTGTTGTATGCAGTCAAGACATGCAATTTATATACGTCCTATTTGGCTGGGAGGGCTCAGCTCATGATGGCCGATTTCTTAGAGATGCTATAACAAAGCGCAATAGATTAAAGGTTCCCAATGGTAAATTAATTCTCCTCTGGTTGGTTTCAAAATCTCAACAAGAAATCTACCCCAAGACCATTGGCTAATAAGAAATCTTTAGTTGTTAGGGTTTTACTACTTGGTGGATGCTAGATATGCAAATTGCCCTGGTTTTCTTACACTTTTTCGAGGACAACTATACCACTTGAGTTCTTGGAATGATGGATGTTAGCCACGTACACCTGAGGAGTTTTTTTTAACATGAAACACGCTAGCGCTAGGAATGTAATCGAGATAACATTCGGTCTCCTAAAAATTCGTTGGAAAATTCTATCAATTCCAAGTTTTTATAATATTGTTACCCAACGGTGAATCATTAATGCGTGTTGTTTGTTACATAACTTTATTAGAAAAGAGATGGCTGAAGATCCTATAGAAAATAAACTTAAAAATTTAACTCTAGAAGAGGACATGCAAAATGAGACCAACAACATTGCAGTCATTAATCCAATGGATAAGTGGACTCAGTTTAGGCATGACATGGCTATAAATATGTTTGACATGTAGAAGTCAAGTTAATTTTGTTATTTGATACTATGTAATGTGTGTTGCTTATCAAACTTTTATTTTTATTTTTTTGTAACCATGTGTTACTTTTATTTGATACTACGTAATTTTGTTTTTGTTTATGTAATCATGTGGTAATGTTTTACATTACTGTTTTCATTGAGTTTGGTGTGGTTTATCTAAATTGGTATATCTATTACTTCTTAAATTAATTAAATAATTCAATGGAAAAGTATGTTTGGATGAATATTATGTTGACTGGATTTGAAGAAAATGATAGACATGACATGCAAAAATTATATATGCATAGGAATGATTTGTTACATAGCATTAACTTATTGTTCTATTTAAATATATGTATATGTAGATTTGTTTACATGGTTAGTAAGGTATGTTTCATGCTCTTATTATAGGAATGTATGAATTCAAATAATGTATTGTCTTTCTATCTTTGTTTAGCATGGATTCAGATTCACAAGTAGGACGCTGGGGACAAAATAAACACTACTGGAGGACGGATGAAGACAAATCTCTCATTGAAGCCTTAGTGGAACTATCAACAAATTCTATGTGGCGAGCCAAGAATGGGTTTCACGATGGTTATCTTGTTCAAATAGAGAGAATGATAAAAGATAAGCTTCCACAAAGCACTTTAAAAGCCTCGCCTAATATGGGCTGGTTCAAAAACTGGTCAATAATTATTCTAAAACCAGACCAGGCTATGGGCCGGTTCCCAGTTTTTTTTGTCCGAACGGCAGGTCCAGTATGGTTTTAAAAACATTGGTAAAGCATCAAATAAAGCAATGATTCGCAAACCAAAAGAACAAGGAAAAAAAAGACAAGATTCTTATGAATATTATAAATGGATGCTACTTTAACAATACCACTCCTGTATCATCAGCCAGTACTGTTACTATTCCAACTACCAGGGTATTTTGAACCGTCGAATCAGATCGATCCTGACCATTCATTCAACTCTTGTAGCCTTATAAATATCCCTACTCATTTGTATATATTGTATATAGAAGAGAAGAAGAAAAGAAGAGATAAGAGGAAGAAATAAGAAGTAAATTATCAAGGTGTTTTGGTAAATATTCTGGCTCTTTATTCTTATTATTCTCTTTATATTCATAAAATATTCATAAATTATCAAGGTGTTTTGGTAAATATTTACAATATGGTTTTAATTTTCTTTGGCTCATCTAATGTATATCTTATATATGGAATCTATTTTTAACACTGAATGAAGGGAGGTTCAACAAGTAAGCGTAAGTAATATTGCTAGAAAACCATACATTTTATTTAATACATGATTTCAGTCAACCATACATAGGATTTTCTTAGAAGCATACATAAAAAACATGCAGTACAAAAGCCACTAAGGCTAATAATACAAGTACATCTAAAATAAACATGAAAAACAATAATAATAATATTACAGCGAGTTTTTCCATCAAATCCAAATCATCTGGTATGATATTCCCCAAGTTTGCCATGGCGAACCTCCGATCTCGGCAATCGTTGACAAAATCAAGTAAAAGCTCCACCGGCAAACCTCCGATCTCTTTTTCTCTTCTCCGTCGGTCCTTTTCTCTTCTCCATCGGCCTTCTCTCCCTTATCTTTCCTTCCACTTCCCTCTATAACTCATCTCCTCATTTTCAAATAAAATTTCATTCCCGATGCTTCAATAATTGCAGCATATGAGCAATACTGTATATATGAACGGTACATATAAATGAACAGTATTTAGGATTTATATTTTATTTTGTAGAGTTTATTCTAATTACCTGCTATATTATTATTTTGAAGAAAATAAAAAATATCGCAAAAAGAGAATTCAAGCCTCATCAAATTTCAAGAAGCAATTATATATCCTGGAGCCTCGATATCAAGCTCCATTTGAAAGCAAGGAACCTAAGCAAAACTATTGAGGCTAATAACAATGAGCCTAATGATAATAAAGCGAAAGCCTTAATATTTATAAGGCATCATATTGATGATGGCTTAAAGAATGAATATTTGACCCTTGAGGATCCACAGGAATTGTGGTTATCAAAGAAAGAATGATTTGAACATCTCAGAATGTTTTACTTGCCCAAAGCACGTAATGATTGATCAAGCCTTAGGTTTCAAGACTTTAAAAATGTGTAAGAATATAATTCTGAGCTATTTAAAATTGTTTCAATGCTACGTCTCTATAGAGAAACAGTGATGGAAGGTATGATGCTCGAGAAAACATTTACAATATTTCACGCTCGAAATGTTATATTACAACAACAATATAGATAAAAGAATTTCACAAAATTTTCTGAATTAATTTCTTGTCTTCTTGTGGTAGAGCAAAACAATGAATTGTTGATGCTAAATCATCAATCTCGACCATCTGGATCAGCACCACTGTCAGAAATTAATTTTGGGCAAAGAAGATGGCGTAGTTGCGATACTGGCTTTAAAAACCGCGGTGGATGAGGACATTATGGTGGTCGAGGACGACGAGGTCGTGATGGGGGCCGAAATAATATCGGACCACGTGATAGCAAAATTGATGTGCATCAACAAAAGCAACAAAGCCATAAGATGGGGTCAGAGACAAAGAAAGGATACATACTATCGCTGTGTCTTGGAAAATCATTGGTCCAGAATTTGCGGGACCCCTAAATATTTTGTCCATCTTTACCAAGAATCACTGAAAAATAAGAAAGGTAAAAATATTGAGACAAATTTTGCTAACAACCCCATGGTTGATCCAATTGAGAATAATTCTACAAATAATTTTAATGTAACTGAAAATACATATTTAGATATGTCAGATTTCCTTATACACTAATTTGTAATATGTTTTTATGTTTTATTAAATTATTTTTTTCTTCTGTTTTGTTAGAATATGGCTGATGATGAATGCATTATTGATTGCGGGACAACGCATACTATTTTGACAAGAAAACTATATTTTATATCCTTATCAATGAGAAAGGCATGTATAGTCACAATAGCAGGGTCATCAGACCTGATTGAGGGTTCTGGAGAAGCAGTATTGATGTTGCCAAATGGGACATTCTTGCATATAAAAATGCTCTCTATTCCCCTAAGTCTAAGAGGAACCTTCTAAGCTTTAAAGATATACGTCTCAATGGATATCATTTAGAGACAATTTATAAGGAACCTTCTAAGCTTTAAAGATATCCTTGTATATCCTCAGGATTATAGTTTACACGTATTAAAGTGATGGAATCACATATAGTATTAACCCGGAAGGTTAATGAGCCAGAGATATTTAAAATATGGCATGAAAGACTAGGACATCCGGGTGCTATTATGTTGCGCCGCAGTATTAATAGTTCTCATGGACACCCACTAAAGGATTATAAAATCCTAACACATAATAAATATGTATGTTCAGCATGCTCAATAGGAAAGCTAATAACCAGATCTTCTATAACTAAGTTGACTAGTGAATCTCCTAAATTATTAGAAAGAATACAAAGAGACATATGTAGACCAATACATCCATTATGTGGACCATTTATGTATTTTATAGTTTTAATCGATGCATTGACTAGATGGTCCTATGTTTCACTTTTGTTTACAAGGAATGTAGCATTTACAAGGTTGTTGGCACAAATTATCAGGCTTAGAGCACAATTTTCAGATTATCCCATAAAGACAATCTGTCTTGATAATGCTGGTGAATTTTCATCAAAATCATGTTATGACTATTATATGGCAGTTCAAATACATGTTGAGCATCCAGTAGCTCATGTACATACCAAAAATGGGTTGGCAGAGTCATTAATTAAAAGACTCCAGGTTATTGCCCGTCCAATGTTATTAAGGATGAAACTGCCTACAAGTGCATAGGGTCATGCTATTTTGCATGTTGCAGCTTTAATAGGGAATCCAACCTACTGCATGTAATTCATATTCACCACACCAACTTGTTATGGGTAAAGAGCCTGATATTTCATATATAAAAAATATTTGGTTGTGCAGTATATGTGTCAATACCACCACCAAATCGTACAAAAATGGATCCACAACGTAGACTTGGTATATATATTGGTTATTATTCCCCTTCAATTATACGATATTTAGAACCATTAACAGAGGATGTATTTACTGCAAGATTTGCAGATTGTCATTTTGATGAATCTATCTTCCCTTTATTGGAGAGAGAAATGATTACTCAAAATGAGCCAAAAGAAATTGATTGGAATGCATCACGATTACATACATATGATCCTCGCACCAATGAATGTGAACTTGAAGTTCAAAGGATCATTAAATTGCAAAATATTGCAAATGAAATACCTGATGCATTTGCTGATACTAAAATGATTTTAAATCATATATACTAGCTGCCAATGCTCCTGTAAGAATTGAGAATCCTGAGAATCCATTGAAAGAAAATCATGTACAAAATAAACCACGACAGAAACATGGAAGACCAATTGGTGCCAAAGATTCAGCTCCTAGAAAGAGGAATCATAAAACTAAAGAGGAGGATCTCCCATGTAAAAAGGGAGAGGAAATTATAAAACCCTCAGAACAAATTAATGAAGAATTAATGGGGAATGATATTTCTGAATATATTGAAAAATTGAATTTGCTATGTAGATAAGGGTCGAAAAGAATAAATCAACATAAGACCGAAAATAAATGATATATTCATCTACAATGTGGCTACTGAGATGATGATCCAAAAGCCACGATCTATTAATGAATGTCGACAAAGAAATGATTGGCCAAAATGGAAAGAACCTATCTAGGTGAAAGCTAAATTCCTTATCAAAATGAGAGGTGTTTGGGCATCGTGCCAACACCAGAAGGGATAAAACAGTCAGTTATAAATGGGTGTTCTTGAGAAAAAAAGAAATAAAAAAATATTGAAATTGTAAGGCACAAAGCAAGACCGGTTGCTCGAGGTTCCTCTCAAATGCCTAGTATTGATTATGAAGAAACATATTCACCTGTAATTGATGAAATTACTTTTTGATTTTTAATTAACATAGCAGCTAGATATGCAAATGATGGATGTTGTCACATCATATCTATATGGATTACTTGAAAATGACATATATATGAAAAATCCCTAAAGTTTATAAGATAACATACATTACAAATCAACAACATTTATATTCTATTAAATTACAAAAGACCTCTCTATGAATTAAAAACAATTTGGACTGGATATGGTATAACTGCCCTCGTTGAATATCTTATAAAAAGAAAGGTACCAAAATGATAGTATATGTCCATGTGTGTTTATTAAAAAGTTATACTAACGGTTTTGTTGTGATAGTAGTATATATGAGATGATTTAAATCTTGTAGGCACTCCTTACGAAATTACAATTGCAACATCATATCTGAGGAAAGAATTTGAAATGAAAGATTTGGGAAAGACCAAATTCTGTCTAGGTATACAAATTGAGCAATTATTCCTGAGAATATTTGTGCATCAACCAACCTATATAGAAAAGGTCTTGAAAAGGATTCAATATATAGAAGATTTATCC